>NC_033797.1:145119571-145174771 GCF_001876935.1 Asparagus officinalis | reverse complement strand
TTCCTTGGCTCGCTAGATTGTACTGCAGAAATCAGAATGATTCCTTAAAATGATTAATAAAGAGCAATTAATTAAGTATAGATATCAAGGAATAATATGGAATAGCAAGATATGGCCTAGCTGACATATTCACTAATCAAAGAAAGTATCCACTAAGTAAAGTGTGTATAAGTCTAGATGATCGATGCCGCAGGGATTTTTTTTTGTGTGTGTGTGTGTGTGAGTAGGACCCAAAGCGTGGCAATTGAAAGATTATCCTCGTTATTTATACGCATCTTTTCGCTCAGTCTTCGGATGAGGAGAGACCCGAGGAATTTATTCCAGCATAAAGGCAACGATGAGGTAGGAAAAGGGGTACAAATGGATGGAATTGAAATCAATGTTCCGGCTCTAAACTTATCTAAAAGAAGGCTATTGAGTGCCTCGTCTAATCTAGAAATTCAAAAATGCCTCAAAAGGGCCTTAAATAGGGGACCCAGGGGCACACTTCACCTATCCCCCTTGGGTCCCCTATTTGAGGTCCGTGTAGTAGCACACCTAAAACTACATCAGTACTTTGGCACTGTTTGGCAACAAGAGATTGTGTCTTATCTAAAAGATTGTGTCTTATTGACTTTGGTCAATAAGCTAGTAGAGCTGTTTGGTGACCAAAAATAGAAGGAGATTATTTTGGAGATTGTGTCTTTTGCAAGTAGTTTTTGGAAAGCTACCTCAAGTAATGTTTGTCTTTGGGAAGGAGCTGTCAATTTTTTTCTTCCGTTTTTACCCCTAATAATTCTATTTTTATATCAATAATATTGCATGTCTTTTTTAGTCATTTAACAAATTTAAGCTAGTTGTACATCTACTTTTACCAAACAGCTCTCTAGTCAATCAGCTAGCTACATAGCTATCAGCTTTCAGCTACAATTTTACAGCTTTCAGCTATAATCTCGCAGCTTTCAGCTAGTTTTGCCAAACAGAGCCTTTATTCCAGGGATTATCGCCATCATTAAATAATCCAGGGATTACAATATAGGCAGCGCATATCATAGTTCTCCTTCTTACCCCTCGCACTGACTCTTTTAGGACTAATTAATTAATAGGTTCCGATCGAAAGCTTTTTTGCTGATTAAATTGACGCACAAATTAAACACATAATTGACGCAAAGCACTATGTAGAGGCTCTTTGATCCTATAGCTAATGGGCATTTGCTTTCTCTTGAGCGCGCACAGACTACACGGACGACGACATTGGGAAAACGGTAGCAATTATTGTGGGCATACTGGCGGGGCTTGCCGTCATAGTCGTCCTGCTCTCCTTCCTCAAAAAAGCATGTAAGCTTGATTTTTGAATCCCGCCCCCAGTCTTCTTGTCGATCCTCAAAGACTCGTTAGCCAAAATCTAATTTAGGATTCCTTTTTCTTTTCTTTTTTTTTTCCCTCCCCCCTCATTCTTCTGCAGGCTAGCAACAGAAGGTGATGCCATAACGCCTCGTAGAGAATAAGCTCTCTACCGTACGTATCGGTTTAGGCGCTGTAGTGGCGGACTCCAGCAGCTCCTATGCGGTGGCTAATGCCAAGCATCACCTACTGTATTTGTCGCAATGAGTACACGAGATGCAAATGTCCTGACTTTTAGAGAAGAACTTACTAGAAGCAAGTAGCGCTCGCGTGTGTATACACCAGTTTTTCAAAGTTGTCTCTACTCAAACTTTAGAATTTGAGATTGGAATATGTTGTTCGAGGCCGTCGATATGGAAGGGCTGCCTAGCTCTGATACCACTTTGTGAGCTCTAATCAAATATAGAACTCTTTATTTTGGCGACAGTTTGGTGGACTTTTATGACCTTTGAGGAAGCAAATATATATATATGCAAGGCTTTACTTGTATGCCTTTGCTTTGAGCCTTTTATTTTGCTTCTGCTTTCTTGATTTTACAAACATTAGCTAGCCCTTTATATAGGTGCTAAACTCTCACTAAGCAATTAAAACTTTATTTAGTACATAAAATAGATTTGTTCCTAAATTTATTTAGTGCCTAACTTTAGGTTTGGAATTTAATATTTCCGACATGCCTCCTCAAACCTAAAGTGTAGTCATGCCGAGCTTCTCTCTCAACCTTTTGAACGCATCAGCTGGTAAGGACTTCGTGAAAATATCTGCAACTTGATCCATTGTGGGATAGTACCCAAGAGTAATATATCCATTCTTAACATGCTCCCTGAGAAAATGAAATCTAGTGTCGATGTATTTACCTCTCCCATGTTGTACTGGATTCTTGGCAAGCTATGGCTAACTTGTTATCGACATAAATCATAGTAGATTCTTCTTGAGGGTGCTTCAAGTCCTTCAAGAAATTCCTCAGCCAAATTGCTTCACAAACAGTAAATGCTATTGCTACATATTCTGCCTCATGTTGACAAAGCAACAATATCCTGCTATTTTGAAGACCAAGAAAAAGTTATTGTACCAAGTTAGAAGATATACCCTATAGTGCTCTTTCTTTCATCTTGATCTCCTCCCCAGTCGCTATCATAATAGATGACTAGTTCGGCATCTTCTCCATAGGCATAGAAGAGATCATAGTTCATAGTGCTTTTAATATACCTCATAATTCGTTTTGTTGCAAACCAATGAGATTCCTTTGGCATCTCTATGAACCTACTCATGAGTCCTACGCCATGGACGATGTCAAGTTTAGTGATAGTGAGGTATCTCAAGCTTCCCACTAAGCTTCTGTTCTAAGTTGATTCAACAACTCTGTCATCTCTTTCTTTGTAGAGTTTGAGGCATGTAACAATAGGTGTGTTCACTGGATTGAGCTATCCATCTTGAATTTCTCGAGTATCTCCTTTGCATACTACTTCTGGGATATGAAGATCCTATCTACTTATTGATGTACTTAAATGCCCAAAAAGTAGGACATAAGTCCACAGTTTGCTATCATCTCAAACTCCTAAAACATTGCCTTCTTGAACTCTGAAAACATCTTCTCGCTATTTCCTATAAATAATAGATCATCAACATAAATGCATATAATAAGGATATCTCCACTATCGCCTTTCTTCATGTAGACTGCATCTTCAAAGGGGCATTTGGTGAAGCCATTATCATGTAGATATTTGTTGATGTGTGTATTTCATGCTCACGGTGCTTGCTTCAGGCCATAAAGTGCTTTCTTTCAAACGATACACTTTATCTTCTTCTCCCTGTACTATGAAACCATCAGGTTGTTCCATGTATACTTCTTCCTCGAGGACACCATTGAGGAAAGCTGACTTCACATCTAATTGATAGATTTTCTTGCTATGATGTGCTGCAAGAGAGATCAACAATCTAGCTGTGTCAAGTCTTGTCACTGGTGCAAAGACTTCTTCATAATCGACACCTTACTTCACTTTGTAGCCTTTTGCGACGAGTCTTGCCTTGTAGCGTTCAACTTCTCCATTAGCTTTGCGTTTGACTTATCCATTAGCTTTGCGTTTGATCTTGTACACCCATTTGACACTGATTGCATGTTGGTTAGGAGGGAGTGGAACTAGCTCCCATGTCAAATTCTTTTGAATAGCCTGGATTTCTTCCTCCATAGCAGATATCTAATATATTCTTGTACTGCTTCTTGAAACGTGAGAGGTTTGTGATCTGCATAAAGAGAAAAGAGATTTGTATATACATCCTCTTTAGTCTCATCATAAATGTCTTGCAAGCTCCTCATTTTGATTAGAGCTATGCTTGCTGGTGACGTGAAACTATCGGATGAAAATCTGCTGCTTCTGAATGATGATGCAGATAGCACTGAAATTCCCACTCATGAAGATGATGAGGCACCTTGTGTCAGAGTTTGTACACCTGCATCTTGATGTAGTTGCTGCTCAGGTACACAAATTTGAAAGTCTTCATCGGTTCATCTAGTAGAACTCATTTGCATTTGTCATTGTCTCGTTTGCTCCATGCCCATGCTACTTCTTCATCGAAAACTACATCTCTGCTCACCACAATTTTATTAGTTTGTAGGTTCTTTCGATTCTCCATTATAGGCGATAAAGATGCACTTTTCTCCCCAATCATTAAGCTTCTTTCTCTTTGCCATTGGTACTTAAGCATATGCAATGCAACCAAATACTTGTAGATGCTCCACATCCGATTTTTGTCTACTTCATGCTTCTTGTGGTGTCATGTTCTATACATTCGTTGTTGGACATCGATTGAGTAGATGGGATGTGCATGCAACAACCTCCGCCCAATATTTCTTTAGCAAACTTTTCTCCTTGAGCATTGCTCTTGTCACGTCGAGAATGGTTTGGTTCTTTCTTTTTGTCACTCCATTCTATTGCGGAGTGTATGCCGCTATAAATTATTGTTAGATGCTCACCTATCTACAATAATTCATGAACATGTTTGAGGTGTTTTCTTCACCTCGATTAGACCAAAGTACTTTTAATTTACAATTGCTTTGTGCTTCAACACGAGCTTTAAAGTCCTTAAATGTTTCAAATAGGTAGACTTTTCTTTAAACCCATAACTTTCTTCTATAGTCATCAATAAAGGTAATAAAATATCAATTACCTGCAAAGGAAGGTGGCTCCAATGGACCACAAATGTCGGTGTGTACCAACTGCAATATGGTTGTCACTCTCCAAGATTGTCCTTTAGGAAAGTGCAGTTGACGTTGTTGGGAAAGTGTTCACACCTTACACACATTATTTGTATGGTCAATTGTCGTGGAGTCCTTGCACTATTCTTCTTTGAGAGAGTTGAGTCAAGTCTTCAAAGTTTAGATGTCTGAAGCGCATGTGCCACTTCCATAACTTATTGTTCATGAGTCCGTGGAAGCACTTTTGAAACTCCGATTTGAGATGGAGAGGAATGTAGGCTGTCTAAAAATCACAATAGATAGTTAATCCCTCATCAAACACCGATGATGGAAGTTACAACCTGACGACTTCCAGAAGGCTACAATTTAAGGACTTTCACGTAGAAGGTTACAATCTGACGACCTTTACAATAACTAATGAAAGCTCTAATTCAACAGCCTTCACAATCAACATCTGGAGTTACAATCTGACGACTCTCGTATTTTCAAGGAGCCAAGACGAAGGTTACAAGGTGACGATCTTTGCAACGCTCTAGCAAAAGAGACTACAAATTGACGGTCTCTTCATATTAAAACGCAGATATCTCTCAAACCGTAAGGAATTTGGCAAAACGAAGGAAGCGAACTAAAGCCTTTGGCTAGGTTCGGATGGATCCATCTCGTAGAGATAGCCGATTTTTATATATAATTCGTCCAATTCCGACTTACGGTTTGAAAGTTATGACCTGTTCTTCACAGCAAGTCATGTTCTAAAGTCCGTCTGCAAGACTGGACTTCGTCTGAACATTGGACTTAGCCTGAAGCTCGCCGAGCCCGCCTGAGGATCACCTCTACATCCAAGATTAAAAATGCAGAGGTCATGCCTGCGTTCTAAATTCAAAACGCAGAGGTCGTGACCTCATTTGAAATTCAAAACGCAGAGGTCGTGACTGCGTTCCAGATTCAAAACGCAGAGGTTGTGACTGCGTTCCAGATTCCAAACGCAGAGTTCGTAGACTCAAAGCGCAGAGTCCATGCAGAACCCATCTCTGCGTTTCCCAAACACAAAACGCACACGGACTGTGCGTTCTCCAGCAGACATCTAACTCTATAACGCAGAGTTAAAGCACAAATGCACACATAACGTGCGTTCTTCAACAAACTCAACCATGCGTCCCAAACTCTTGATGCAGAGTTGAATTTCGACGCACAAGCGACCTGTGCGTCTCTAATTCCAGAACGCATGCGGCCTGTGCGTTTCAAACCTTTGACAAAGGTTTAACTCTACGTCTCAGGCCTTAGACGCAGAGTTAAGGCCCAGAACGCTGTTTTCAGCGTTTGACTCGTTCAAGCATGATTTGAACGGTTCCAGAACCGTTTTCTCCCCATGATTTGAGGGGATCACTACCCTATCATGGAGAGATTCATGGGGGGCAGTTACACACCATTAAACCCTCATTAAGAAGAGATTTAAGGGGGCGGTTACACCCCTAAATCCCATATAAATAGTGGGAAACTCAACTGAGTTCGGAGCGGGGGGATCCTTCTTTTTTGGGGGCTTTTTTTGGCTGACTTTTTGGGGATCCTTGATCGGGCATCTTTGAGCTTTCTGCAGCAACAGAGAGCTTTGGAGATCAGCAACTTGAAGGAGCTCTTGAATCATTTTGAAAGGCTTTTATTGAAGCCTTTGAAATTATTCGGCCTTGGCTTATAACCGACTTTCGGTTCAAATCAACTCTTTTTCAAGAGGTCAAACTCGTTCAGAGTTATCAACTCGATCAGAGTTCAAAACTTGCTCTGTAAGTTCTTCTAAAACTCGTTCAGAGTTATCAACTCGTTAAGAGTTATATTCAAACTTATCACGCAAATTCTCCACAGCGTCAAATCGTGAGGAGAAAATCACGTTCCAGTGAATCAAGACGTTCGGATCGTCAACGAGAAGCAAACTCGACGCGAGCATTTGAGGGAGGCATCTCATCGCCACCGTGAAGAACCCAGAATTAAACAAAGGGGAGAATCAAATTCATTCTCCTCTCTTTTGTAATCGGAATCCAAATTGTAATCGATTTTAAGAGAAATACAAGTCAATTTTTATTTCATTGTCTTTTTACTGTAAAATTTCCAATAAACAAAAGATGGCGACTCCGCTGGGGACTAGCTTCTCTGACGAATAAGTGGTGGCGCAATCCGACGTTCATCTCACTGGAACGACCGTTGAAACTCTGATTATCGAGTTTGATCAAGCCAAATACGATGAGGCCCTCTCCTCCGGATCCCTTAGCCCCAAGGCTATGCGCAAGATCCACAAACTCTCCAAGGAGACTAAAGCTCCAATTGTTGCTCCTACGCCAAAAGAATCTCTCTCCTTTAGCCGAGATTGCTCGAGTAGCCCCTCCTCTAAAGGAGTGGGCTCAGTTTATGCCAAACGCAGCCTTCAGTGGCGCGTTATGCAATCAAAACGCAGCCTTCAGAGGCACGTTCCAACATCTAAACGCAGACCTCAAAACTGCGTTGATCTGGCTGAACGCAACTCTCAAGACTGCGTCCCAGAACCAAAACGCAACTCTCAGGAGTGCGTTCTAACATTTAAACGCAGACATCAAACCTGTGTTGATCTGGCTGAACGCAACTCTCAAGAGTGCGTTTCAGAACCCAAACGCAACTCTCAGGAGTACGTTCTATCATTTAAACGCAGACATCAAACCTGCGTTGATCTGGCTAAACGCAACTCTCAAGAGTGCATTTCAGAACCCAAACGCAACTCTCAGGAGTGCGTTCTATCATTTAAACGCAGACATCAAACCTGCGTTGATCTGGTTGAACGCAACTCTCAAGAGTGCGTCCCAGAACCAAAACGCAACTCTCAGGAGTGCGTTTCACAAACTGAATGCAACTCTCAGGAGTGCGTTTCAGAATCCGAACGCAGATCGCAGGACTGCGTTTCACTAGCAAAACGCAGACTTTGGTCTTGCGTTAATCAAGCTAAACACGACCCTCGTGTTCCTTCTTTGGAACACGATGGGATTCGTCGTGTTCAAAATAATCAACATGGATTTAAAATTCATGTTTACCAAGAACCAGTCCCATCCTTTAACAGACAGGGGGTTCCATCTTTACCCTCACGCTTCGTGAGAGGTTCATCCCAAGTCTCTGACTTGCGGGAATTGCTGTCGATGTTCAACCGACCGACGAATGTCGTTTTGCTCAATAATCGACGACATCCTCACAGGATGAAGACTTTAGAGGATGAATACCTTAGAGTCACTTCTAACATGGTTGGTAGAGGGAGATCATCAACCCTTAGTTCTGACGAGTCAGAGACAGATCGTTCTCCAAACGTCAGAGAAATCACTAATGAGTTTGAAGGAATCTACCAGCGTACTCAGACTCGAACAGGAGCCATTCCTCCTATCAACTATCGGAGTTTAGCCAGAGAAACTAATTCCGATGACGAACACTCTGCCATTGCGGAGTCCCAATCATCAAGCTCTTTCGTTGGGCATGAGAGCTTCGCCCACATGGCAGAACATTCTGAAGACCTTTCAAAGAGACTTGATGAACAGGAGGCCATGCTCAAATCTCAACAGGAGGCCATCAATGAACTCATGGCCATGTTGACTCAAATCGTCGCAGACAAGGCCAAATCTCAGGAGACAGATTCGCCGCTTAGGCAAGAATCTTCCCGGAGAGGAAAAGCATATTCATCCCGACCTCACACAAGCAAAGGGAAGGGAAAAGTAGTTGATGATGCGGTTTCTGACCAAGAAGCTCACAGCCTGGAATCTTCCTCTGATGAAGGAAGAGAGACTGAGAATGAGCATAATCTTCAGTCTGCCAAAATGGAAGAATTGAAAGTCCGCCTCAAAGCCATTGCTAATAGAAGCGAGCTCCAAGATGAGGGAGTTATCAGACCCTATCCTGCCGAATGGGATGCAGCTCCTTATCCTCCAAAGTTCGAGGTCCCGACGCTACAAACTTTTGACGGCACGGGATCACCGAACCAACATATTTATCATTTCAAGTCACAGACTGGAAATGTAATATCAAACGATGCCATACTGGCTCGATGATTCATTGGCACCCTCAAGGGAATTGCCTTTGAATGGTTCAGGAAACTGCCTGCGGGCTGTATCCAAAAGTGGGCGGATCTAGAGAGACTCTTCCTGTCAAGATTCTTTGAAGAGGATACAGAAGTCTCCATCCATACCCTTCTTGCTACTAAGCAGAAGAAGAGGGAGTCCGTCAAAGCCTATGTCAAAAGATTCCGATCCATGGCTCTCCGGTGTTCGTCAGGTATGACACAATCTACCTTAGTAGAGACCTGTCGACACAACTTGCAAACCGACCTCCTAGCCCGAATAGGAGTTGCAGAATGCCGTTCTTGGAGACAACTAATCTCTCAAGGCGAGCAGGCTCAAAAAATCATTGCCAGGATCAAAGCTGAAGAACAAAGTAGGCAGGATCAGCCCGAGCAATCAGACCAAGCCCAATCATCTCCAGAGCAATCGGACCAAGTCCAATCTCATCAGTCAGAAGGGGAAGATACTACGGCCACCGGAGTCAATCCTCTTCAGTAGGATGGCGGGTCCAATAACTATCACGTTAACAGTTACCTCTGATAGTCAAACTCATCAGATAATGGCCTACCTGGTGATGTGATTCTATTCCGACTTCATGGATAGTGCCCCACTAGGTGATGTGCCTTGTCTACCTCTTTTTTATTCCCCTGCTAAGTCTTCATCAAGACTGGGGGTTGGTTACTTGGAATCCACTGGATTAAGAGTAACGAATCTTTCACATCGTCGAGTTAACATTACACTTCTGACGATCATCATCCCCACAGAGTATGCATTCAGTTTGCATCACTCCAAATTCGAATTTATTGTAATCGACCGAAGATATAATGAATTCCATGACAAAACCAACTTTTGACGAAAACAAACTGGCGACCACAGTGGGAGCCAACGGTCTCGCTGCCGAGACCAAGACCGTCGTGTCGCAGCCGATCAAGATTCCAGTTGAATCCATGGTCGAATACGAATTCGATCAAACCAAATTTGAGGAATATCTCTCATCATCCTCTTCAAGATCTTCATTGTCTCGTAAATACAAGAGGATCTCACAATTGAGGAAGACCTACATGCCAAAGAAGGCACAAAATGAAGACTCTCGCGTGATTGTTGCTAAGGATTTTACTCGCAACACCTCTGCTCACAATGACTCTTATCTAGTTAAAGAGTCATCGAATCAAAGCCCACCGGCACTGACGAAGAGGGCTCGTCAAAGACAACGTCAGCTCACGACGGAGGAATGGACACTCGTCAAAAAGGCTCGTTCGACCCTCAAAGAACGTATACAAAAGCGTCGTGCAAATGCAGCTCATGCTCGTGCTCTCTTACAACAAAAACGAGAAAGAAACAAAGAAACGGTGGTCAAAGAACCACCAAAACTCTGCAAAGTTTGGATTCCAAAATATGGAGTTGTGCAAAATCAGCATTCGGAGCCCGTTAAGATTCCATGCCCACAAGGGGGTGGTTCTAAACGTGTGACTCCCGACATAACCTTGGATCGTTCAAAGACAATAATAAGTTGTCCTGAGAATGCCAACAAGGTTTTACATCCTCAGAAGAAAACATGGTTGTCAAAAGACATCGTTATACCTGGGGGGTCATACCAACAGACGATAAGATTTTCCGGCAATCATACCGATGAATCATACTATCAAGCTGAGGGTATGAACAAAACTCGAAAGAGAACTGTCCGGGAAATGAACTCTCATTATTCCTGTGCGCGACTCATTAGAGCAATGCTATCAGAATGTGACTGTTTCAAACGAGAAGCCATCCCACGAAGAGTCTCGGTATTCCACAGTCTTTTCACCGAAATGTCGAAGCTTAAGCCGAGGCTCAAATCCTGACTTTTCCGCGAGAGGAAGAGTCAATCCAAGAATTGCTCAAAGGATGTCTCGACTCCAATTAGGAGCCATCAGACGCAGAAATTACAAGAGAGTGCAAGAAGGAATGTCCTCGGAGGATGAATTCTCGGACACTTATTCTGCAATTGCTTCTGATGATACAATGTCTAGCACAGGACAAACCAGAGAAGTACTCACGATCACCTCTGATCAATTTGCTCAAATACTTCAAGAAGCTCTAGCCAAACAACGTGAAGAAATTAGAGCTGAAGTGAAGACAGAAATGAAGTTGGCTATCCAACAAATGAGAGAACTGTTAACTCAACAGCCTCAACCTCCTGAGTCCAATCAGCTGCGTTTTCAGCCCAGCTGTGCGTTTTTCAGCTCCAGCTGTGCGTTTTCAGCCCCAGCTGTGCGTTTTTCAACCTCAACTGTGCGTTTCAGGTCCAGAAACGCACAGTTCGAGCCCAGAACGCTGTTTTCAGCGTTTAACTCGTTCAAGCACGATTTGAACGGTTCCAGAACCGTTTTCTCCCCAAGATTTTAGGGGATCACTACCCTATCATGGAGAGATTTATGGGGAGCAGTTAGACCCCATTAAACCCTCATTAAGGAGATATTTAAGGGGGCGGTTATACCCTTAACCCCCTATAAATACCTCAAAACTCAACTGAGTTCGGATCCTCTTTTTTGGAGGGGGGGAGCTGACTTTTTGGGGATCCTTGATCGAGCATCTTGCCGCGTTCTGCAGCAACAAGGAGTTTTGGAGACCAGCAACAGGAGCTTCTTCCTTGGCTTATTAACCGAACTTTCGGTTCAAATCAACTCTTTTTCAAGAGTTCAAACTCGTTCAGAGTTATCAACTCGATCAGAGTTCAAAACTTACTCTACGAGTTCTTCTAAAACTCGTTCAGAGTTATCAACTCGTTAAGAGTTATTTTCAAACTTGCCACGCAAGTTCTCCACAGCGTCAAATCGTGAGGAGAAGACATCGTTCCAGTGAATCAAGACGTTCGGATCGTCAACGAGAAGCAAACTCGACGCGAGCATTCGAGGGAGGCATCTCATCGCCACCGTGAAGAACCCAGAATTAAACAAAGGGGAGAATCAAATTCATTCTCCTCTCTTTTGTAATCGGAATCCAAATTGTAATCGATTTTGAGAGGAATACAAGTCAATTTTTCTTTCATTGTCTTTTTACATCAAATTTCCAACAAACAAAAGATGGCGACTCCGCTGGGGAACAACTTTTCTGACGAAGAAGTGGTGGCGCAATCCGACGTTCATCTCATTGGAACGACCGTTGAAACTCTGATCATTGAGTTCGATCAAGCCAAGTTTGAGAAGGCCCTCTCCTCTGGATCCTTTAGCCCCAAGGCTATGCGCAAGATCCACAAAGTTTCCGAGGAGACTAAAGCTCCAGTTGTAGCCAACTCATCTAAAGACTATCTCCCATGGGGGTTGCACTGTTCATACAGTCCCCTCTCTAAAGGAGAAGACTCGATTTCGGCACAACGTCAAAAAAGCCGATCCTCCAATCAACGCGAACTCCGCGTTTGCGAGCCTCAACATGAGCTCTGCATAAGCCAAGCTAAACGCAACTCTCAGGAGTGCGTTCCAAAATTTAAACGCAGACATCAAACCTGCGTTGATCTGGCTGAACGCAACTCTCAAGAGTGCGTCCCAGAACCAAAACGCAACTCTCAGGAGTGCGTTTCACAAACTGAACGCAACTCTCAGGAGTGCGTTTCTGAATCCGAACGCAGATCGCAGGACTGCGTTTCACTAGCAAAACGCAGACTTTGGTCTTGCGTTAATCAAGCTAAACACGACCCTCGTGTTCCTTCTTTGGAACACGATGTGATTCGTCGTGTTCAAAATGATCAACATGGATTTAAAATTCATGTTTACCAAGAACCAGTCCCATCCTTTAACGGACAGGGGGTTCCATCTCTACCCTCACGCTCTGTGAGAGGTGCCAAGGAGACTAAAGCTCCAAAGGTTGCTCCTATGCCAAAGGAAACCCTCTCCTTTAGTCGCCGAGATTACTCGAGCAGCCCTACCTCTAAAGGAGTGGGCTCAGTTTATGCCAAACGCAGCCCTCAGTGGTGCGTTGTGCAATCAAAACGCAGCCTTCAAAACTGCGTTGATTTGGCGGAATGCAACTCTCAGGAGTGCGTTTCAGAACCAAAACGCAACTCTCAGGAGTGCGTTCAAGATCCAAAACGCAGACTTACAAACTGCGTTAACCAACAAAAACGCAACCGGCAAAGGTGCGTTTCATCAACAAAACGCAGACTTCGGTCTAGCGTTAGTAAAACAGAACACGACCCTCGTGTTTCTTCTTCAGAACACGATGAGATTTGTCGTGTTCAAAAAGATCAACGTGGACTCAAGATCCATGTTCACCAGGAGCCAGTCTCATCCTTTAATGGACAGGGGGTTCCATCTTTACCCTCACGCTCTGTGAGAGGTTCATCCCAAGTCTCTGACTTGCGGGAATTGCTGTCGATGTTCAACCGACCGACGAATGTCGTTTTGCTCAATAATCGACGACATCCTCACAGGAAGAAGACTTTAGAGGATAAATACCTTAGAGTCACTTCTAACATGGTTGGTAGAGGGAGATCATCAACCCTTAGTTCTGACGAGTCAGAGACAGATCGTTCTCCAAGCGTCAGAGAAATCACTAACGAGTTTGAAGGAATCTACCAACGTACTCGGACTCGAACAGGAGCCATTCCTCCTATCAACTATCAGAGTTTAGCCAGAGGAACTAATTCCGATGACGAACACTCAGCCATTGCGGAGTCCCAATCATCAAGCTCTTTCGTTGGGCATGAGAGCTTCGTCCACATGGCAGAACATTCGGAAGACCTTTCAAAGAGACTTGATGAACAGGAAGCCATGCTCAAATCTCAGCAGGAGGCCATCAATGAACTCATGGCCATGTTGACTCAAATCGTCGCAGACAAGGCCAAATCTCAAGAGACAGATTCGCCGCTTAGGCAAGAATCTTCCCGGAGAGGAAAAGCGTCTTCATCCCGACCTCACACAAGCAAATGGAAGGGAAAAGTAGTTGATGATACAGCTTCTGACCAAGAAGCCCACAAACTGGAATCTTCCTCTGATGGAGGAAGAGAGACTGAGAACGAGCAGAATCTTCAGTCTGCCAAAATGGAAGAATTGGAAGCCCGCCTTAAAGCCATTGCTAACAGAAGCGAGCTCCAAGATGAGGGAGTTATCAGACCCTATCCTGCCGAATGGGATGCATCCCCTTATCCTCCAAAGTTCGAGGTCCCGACGCTACAAACTTTTGACGGCACGGGATCACCGAACCAACATATTTATCATTTCAAGTCACAGACTGGAAATATGATATCAAACGACGCCATACTGGTTCGATTGTTCATTGGCACCCTCAAGGGAATTGCCTTTGAATGGTTCAGGAAACTGCCTGCGGGCTGTATCCAAAAGTGGGCGGATCTAGAGAGACTCTTCCTGTCAAGATTCTTTGAAGAGGATACAGAAGTCTCCATCCATACCCTTCTTGCTACTAAGCAGAAGAAGAGGGAGTCCGTCAAAGCCTATGTCAAAAGATTCCGATCCATGGCTCTCCGGTGTTCGTCAGGTATGACACAATCTACCTTAGTAGAGACCTGTCGACACAACTTGCAAACCGACCTCCTAGCCCGAATAGGAGTTGCAGAATGCCGTTCTTGGAGACAACTAATCTCTCAAGGCGAGCAGGCTCAAAAAATCATTGCCAGGATCAAAGCTGAAGAACAAAGTAGGCATGATCAGCCCGAGCAATCAGACCAAGCCCAATCTTCTCCTGAGCAACCGGACCAGGCTCACTCTTCCCAGTCAGAAGGGAAAGATACTACGGCCACTGAAGTCAATCCTCTTCAGTAGGATGGCGGGTCCAACAACTATCACGTTAACAGTTACCTCTGATAGTCAAACTCATCAGATAATGGCCTACCAGGTGATGTGCCTCTATTCCGATTTCATGGATAGTACCCCACTAGGTGATGTGCCTTGTCTATCTCTTTTTATTCCCCTGCTAAGTCTTAATCAAGACTGGGGGTTGATTACTTGGAATCCACTGGATTAAGAGTAACGAATCTTTCACATCGTCGAGTTAACATTACACTTCTGACGATCATCATCCCCACAGAGTATGCATTCAGTTTGCATCACTCCAAATTCTTGTCACGTTAACAATACACCTCTGACAAAACCCACTTATCAATCCTCGTCAATAGGATGATAAGTCCCCAAAGTTGCTCCAATCGCAACACAAATTTTTGTCACGTTAACAATACACCTCTGACAAAACCCACTTATCAATCCTCGTCAATAGGATGATAAGTCCCCAAAGTTGCTCCAATCGCAACACAAATTCTTGTCACGTTAACAATACACCTCTGACAACCCACTTATCAATCCTCGTCAATAGGATGATAAGTCCTCAAAGTTGCTCCAATCGCAACACAAATTCTTGTCACGTTAACAATACACCTCTGACAAAACCCACTTATCAATCCTCGTCAATAGGATGATAAGTCCTCAAAGTTGCTCCAATCGCAACACAAATTCTTGTCACGTTAACAATACACCTCTGACAAAACCCACTTATCAATCCTCGTTAATAGGATGATAAGTCCCCAAAGTTGCTCTGATCGCAACACAAATTCTTATCAGTTAACACTACACCTCTGACAAAACCAACTTATCGACTCTCTCCAATAGAGCGATAAGTCCGACAAAACCCATTTATCAATCCTCGTCAATAGGATGATAAGTCCCCAAAGTTGCTCTGATCGCAACACAAATTCTTGTCACGTTAACAATACACCTCTGACAAAACCCACTTATCAATCCTCTTTAACAGGATGATAAGTCCCCAAAGTTTCTCCAATCGCAACACAAATCTTGTCACGTTAACACTACACCTCTGACAAAAATCCACTTATCGACTCTCTCCAATAGAGCGATAAGTCTTCAAAATTGCTTCCATAGCAATATTTTTCTTGTCACGTTAACACTACACCTCTGACAAAATCCACTTATCGACTCTCTTCAATGGAGCGATAGGTCCACAAACCCGTCAAGTTAAAACTACACCTCTGACAAAATCACTTATCGACTCTCTCCAATAGAGCGATAAGTCCTCAAAATTGCTTCCATAGCAATATTTTTCTTGTCACGTTAACACTACACCTCTGACAAAATCAACTTATTGACTCTCGTCAATAGAGCGATAAGTCCTCAAAATTGCCCGATCGCAAATTCTTCTTGTCACGTTAATATCACACATCTGACAAAATCCACTTATCGACTCTCTTCAATGGAGCGATAGGTCCACAAACCCGTCAAGTTAACACCACACCTCTGACGACCAAATCAACTTATCGACTCTCTTCAACAGAGCGATAGGTCCATAAAATACTGTTAGGTTAACATCACACCTCTAACAGTCAACCCTCCCAATGAATTTGTTAATTCTTTTTCAACAAGAATAGCAAGTTTTCATTATAAAATCCCCAGCGGATTAAAGATTTTCTAGAATTATCCTAGTGATAATAAAGAAAATTTTTGAATTTCACTTTAGGTGAAAATTCGTTCCAAGTTAATACTATACCTCTGGCACTTCCAACTTTCTTTCGGTGTTTCAAGCCACACAGGAAGAAACGACACCAAAAATCCATGCCTTCACGCATGGGGGACTTTATCTTGATCCCTAATTAGAGATAAGTCTATGCCTAACACGCGTTGCCGGTTAATCTTTCGCCGTGAAAAAGACACCAGGATTCATGCCTGGGGGAATTTATCTCGATCCCTAATTTGAGATAAGTCTGCATCTAACACATGCTGCTGGGTGGTTCGTTCCCGCCAAAATGACCATGACTCCGTATTCGACAAAATGACACCAAAATCCATGCCTTGCACGTATGGGGGACTTTATCTCGATCCCTAATTAGAGATAAGTCTACGCCTAACACGCGTTGCCGGTTAATCTTTCGCCGTGAAAAAGACACCAGGATTCATGCCTGGGGGAATTTATCTCGATCCCTAATTTGAGATAAGTCTGCATCTAACACATGCTGTTGGGTGGTTCGTTCCCGCGAAAATGACCAAGTCTACGTATTCAACATCGTAGCACCAAAATCCATGCCTTGTACGTATGGGGGACTTTATCTCGATCCCTAATTAGAGATAAGTTTACGCCTAACACGCGTTGTCGGTTAATCTTTCGTCGTGAAAAAGACACCAGGATTCATGCCTAGGGGAATTTATCTCGATCCCTAATTTGAGATAAGTCTGCATCTAACACATGCTGCTGGGTGGTTCATTCCCGCGAAAATGACCAAGCCTACGTATTCAATATCGTAGCAGGTCGTTATTAATAACGCCAAAATCCATGCCTCACACGCATAGGGAATTTTATCCTGAATCCTAAGTAGGGATAAGTCAATGTCTAACACACGTTGCCGGTTAGTCTTTTACCGTGAAAAGGCATCAAAATCCATGCCTCACACGCATGGGGAACTTTATCTTGATCCCTAAATAGAGATAAGTCTACGCCTAACACGCGTTGCCGGTTAGTCTTTTCCCGTCAAAATGACAAAGTCTATGTATTCAAAATCATAGCATCAAGACTAAGAGAGTTCATTCTCTTAGCACAACGTTACATGTGGAACGGACCTAGATAATTCACATGCTAGCCCGACTCAAACGGTAATCGGTAAAGGCTTATCAAATCCGTTGATGGCTGAGGGTTTGCCAAAAATCCTACGCACATTTGCAGGCCCATCAGCTTAATAGATGTGAGTCGAGACTTAAAACAGATGCGCCAAAGACAAGTCTCAAAGACAACTCCTTATGACAAGGAATCAACAGCTCCAAGATCAGAGTTGAGATCCAAAGTATTCCGAAAATTCATCTCAGTCAACCGCGAACTTTCGAAAACTTTGGAGGGGGTTCTGTAGGTTGTCTAAAAATCACAATAGATAGTTAATCCCCCATCAAACACCGATGATGGAAGTTACAACCTGACGACTTCCAGAAGGCTACAATTTAAGGACTTTCACATAGAAGGTTACAATCTGACGACCTTTACAACAACTAATGAAAGCTCTAATTCAACAGCCTTCACAATCAACATATGGAGTTACAATCTGACGACTCTCGTATTTTCAAGGAGCCAAGACGAATGTTACAAGGTGACGATCTTTGCAACGCTCTAGCAAAAGAGACTACAAATTGACGGTCTCTTCATATTAAAACGCAGATATCTCTCAAACCGTAAGGAATTTGGCAAAACGAAGGAAGCAAACTAAAGCCTTTGGCTAGGTTCGGATGGCTCCATCTCGTAGAGATAGCCGAATTTTATATATAATTCGTCCAATTCCGACTTACGGTTTGAAAGTTATGACATGTTCTTCATAGCAAGTCATGTTCTAAAGTCCGTCTGCAAGACTGGACTTCGTCTGAACATTGGACTTAGCCTGAAGCTCGCCGAGCCTGCCTGAGGATCACCTTTGCATCCAAGATTAAAAACGCAGAGGTCATGCCTGCGTTCTAAACTCAAAACGCAGAGGTCGTGACCTCATTTGAGATTCAAAACGCAGAGGTCGTGACCTCATTTGAAATTCAAAACGCAGAGGTCGTGACTGCGTTCCAGATTCAAAACGCAGAGGTCGTGACTGCGTTCCAGATTCCAAACGCAGAGTAGAAACGCAGAGTTAATCTCTAAAACAGCACAATTGTGCGTTTTCAGCCTCAAACAGGCTTAACTCTGCGTTTTCCAGCATACATCTAACTCTGTGACGCAGAGTTAAAGCACAAACGCACACATAACGTGCGTTCTTCAACAAACTCAACCATGCGTCCCAAACTCTTGATGCAGAGTTGAATTTCGACGCACAAGCGACCTGTGCGTCTCCAATTCCAGAACGCATGCGGCCTGTGCGTTTCAAACCTTTGACAAAGGTTTAACTCTGCGTCTCAGGCCTTAGACGCAGAGTTAAGGCCCAGAACGCTGTTTTCAGCGTTTGACTCGTTCAAGCATGATTTGAACGGTTCCAGAACCGTTTTCTCCCCACGATTTGAGGGGATCACTACCCTATCATGGAGAGATTCATGGGGGGCAGTTACACACCATTAAACCCTCATTAAGAAGAGATTTAAGGGGGCGGTTACACCCCTAAATCCCATATAAATAGTGGGAAACTCAACTGAGTTCGGGGCGTGGGGATCCTTCTTTTTTGGGGGCTCTTTTTTGGCTGACTTTTTGGGGATCCTTGATCGGGCATCTTTGAGCTTTCTGCAGCAACAGAGAGCTTTGGAGATCAGCGACTTGAAGGAGCTCTTGAATCATTTTGGAAGGCTTTTATTGAAGCCTTTGAAATTATTCGGCCTTGGCTTATAACCGACTTTCGGTTCAAATCAACTCTTTTTCAAGAGGTCAAACTCGTTCAGAGTTATCAACTCGATCAGAGTTCAAAACTTGCTCTGCAAGTTCTTCTAAAACTCGTTCAGAGTTATCAACTCGTTAAGAGTTATATTCAAACTTGCCACGCAAATTCTCCACAGCGTCAAATCGTGAGGAGAAAATCACGTTCCAGTGAATCAAGACGTTCGGATCGTCAACGAGAAGCAAACTCGACGCGAGCATTCGAGGGAGGCATCTCATCGCCACCGTGAAGAACCTAGAATTAAACAAAGGGGAGAATCAAATTCATTCTCCTCTCTTTTGTAATCGGAATCCAAATTGTAATCGATTTTGAGAGAAATACAAGTCAATTTTTCTTTCATTGTCTTTTTACTGCAAAATTTCCAACAAACAAGGAAACATGTGATTCTTTGTCATTTTCACCTTTGCGACTAGTCTTTCATTTGCATCTGTTAAGCTGAGAAAGGTATCTTCCATGTGTATTATATACCTTTTTGCTAGGAGCTGTCTCATACTAAGTATGTCGCTTTCCATGTTGGGTATGTAATAAACATTGGAGATATATTAAGGTTTTTCAATAGTTTTGAAAATTTTTAATCATCCCTTTACCTTTTACTTGAAGCTTGGATGAATCTCCCACGCTGACGTTGCCGTGAGTGTCCTCTCAGATTTTTTTTAAATATTTATTTTCTCCCGCACATATGATTGTTTGCCCTAGAATCAAGAAACCACACGTTCTTTTGATCAATATCCTCCTCATGTGGAGAGCTAGACTTTTTTCTTTAGCATCTGCAAAATTTGATCGTTGTCCTTGATCAAAAGATCGATTCCAACATTCCGTAGCATAATGTCCAAACTTGTTGCAATTATAACACTGAATGCTCCATTACCACGTCCAGGAATAAATCGTCCTCTGGTAACTCCTCTACCACGATTACTATTATTTCTCCATCATTGATCATATTGGTGCTTGCCTCGTCGACCTCGGCCTTGTCCCATACCACGACCGTGATGCTATGGAGTTGTATTTCTATGACCACCTCTTTGACTACCTTGAACCAATCTTGACTCTAGTGCTTGATCTACTGTTGTCGAAGATGATCTTGGTTGCATGTGTTTCTCATAGACTTGAAGAGAACTCATCAATTCATCTATTGGCATATCTTCAAAATTATGTGCTTCCTCAATAGCCAGAACCACATAATTAAATTTTGGGTGTAGAGAGCGCATGATCCTTTCCATCACATTAACATCTATTAATACTTCATCATTTCTCCTCAGCTAATTAACAACCGTTGTAACTATTCAATGATATTTAGCAATCGATTCACGATCTTTCATATTCATTACGTAAAGTTTGAAGTCAGACTTTATTTACCTTATCAACTCCTCGATAGGTCTTCTATAGAAGCTCCCATGCTTCTTTGGATGTTCAAGCTGCCGAAACAATCTCGAATGTTGCTTCCTTCACACCTTCGTAGATAGTAAACAATGCTTTATTGTCCCTCTTTCTTAAATTCTTGAGTTAATCCCTCAACTCTTTTGTCATAGCTGCCTCTTCTTTTGGTAACTCTGGCTCCTTACAGTCATCTTTTATAAGCTCTCACGCATCCATAGAAGCAAGTCGCGCTCGCATGTGTATACACCAGTTTTCAAAGTTGTCTCTACTCAACTTTGGAATTTGAGATTGGAATATGTTGTTCGAGGCCATCGATAGAAGGACTGTCTAGCTCTGATACCATTTTGTGAGCTCTAATCAAATATAGAACTCTTTATTTTAGCGAAAGTTTGATGGACTTTTACAACTTTTGAGGAAGCAAATATATTTGCAAGGCTTTACTTGTATGCCTTTGCTTTGAGCTCTTTATTTTGCTTTTGCTTGCTTGATTTTACAAACATTAGCTAGCCCTTTATATAGGTGCTAGACTTTGACTAAGCTATTAAAACTTTATTTAATACATAGAATAGATTTATTCCTAAATTTATTTAGTTCTTCACTTTAGGTTTGAAATTTAATATTTCCAACACTCAGAAGGCCTCGTAAATAGGCACTTACGTACATCCTTCATATGGCTGACAAATTTTCACCTCATCTCAAACTTTAATGAATGAAACCCAACCCTTAGGGGCCGTTTGGTTCTTGTTGGTAAAATTGTGTATTTATGACACAACTTGAAAAGTTGTTGTCCACCTCGTCACTTTTACTTTTTTACTTTTCATTGTTTGTTTTTTATTCCATTGGAATCATAAAACACTTGTTTGGTTTGCAAATTGAAACTTTAAAAAGTGGTTATTGTGTGGTCCCTACTCAAATGATCATATTACCATAGGTAAAGTTACCTCTCTAAAAAGAGAAAAAAAAACCCAAAATAAAAACAAACAAACAACAAATTGTTATGATCAATATATTCTATTGAGAAGTTCTTTAATCCAATAAATTAACAAACTATTAATTTTTAAAAATAAACATGTTGAACAAAAAAGGTTCAATGAGGGGGTCTATTTGCAAGTGGGCGATAATACAAGATGTCTATCCACAATTAACCCTTTTTGAAAATTAAAGGAGAAAATCATATCTTCTCATCACGATAACTAGCAAGGATGTCACTAACATTTGACATCAAAGTTTTTACCAAAATAACTCATCCTACCCACAACATCACAACTAAAAATAAAGTTTAGTCATCCAACCCACAACAAAAGCAAGTAAAATAAATCAAATCCTACATTAAAGTTCAAATTCACCCAAATATTCAACAAAATATATCATCTTCTATCCAAAATAACTCATCCAACCCACAACATCACAACTAAAAACAAAGTTTAGTCATCCAACCCACAACAAAAGCAAGTAAAATAAATCAAAGCATACATTAAAGTTCAAATTCACCCAAATATTCAACAATTTTTTTTCTATCCAAAATAACTCATCCAACCCACAACATCACAACCAAAAATAAAGTTTAGCCATCCAAACCACAACAAAAACAAGTAAAATAAATCAAAGCCTACATTGAAGTTCAAATTCACCCAAATATTCAACAAAATGTATCATCTTCTATCCAAAATAACTCATCCAACCCACAACATCACAACCAAAAATAAAGTTTAGTCATCCGACCCACAACAAAAGCAAGTAAAATAAATCAAAGCCTACATTAAAGTTCAAATTCACCGAAATGTTCAACAAAAGGTATTTTCTTCTATCCAAAATAACTCATCCCTAGCTTGAATCCTCGTCAATATCATCCCCAACATTTCTATTGTTGTTCAAGTGATACTTCAAGACATGGTCTTTCATCCAAGCCACTTGAGATTCCAATGGCTTCACTATGAATAGCCTAGCTTGCTTTTCATTATCATATAGATGATCGAGCGCATGATCCAATACATGTTGTGGGAATTCACGAAGAGAATATATGCTCTCGGCCAATTTTACACTATAGTGTTGATTGCCATCTTTAATTGCGCATGCAATTTCTCCCACTTTCTCAAGAAAACTTGTCATCTCCTCAGAATCCTCATTTCGTACAAGACGACGTTTGTTTGCACGTGATGATTTGTCAATTCTAACTTTAGTTTTTGCGTTTTCCGTTTTGTTAGCTTTCGCCTCCGTGGATGATCCAACTTGAATAGGAGAGCTATCATTCTCAACAGGTAAGTCAAGATCAATTACCTCATTGGCTACTCCTTCAAAATTATCGTACGTATTCTTTTTAAACTCTCCAGTTACGAAATCATCTCCGATAATTAGCTTCAAGTCATCGTAGTGCTTCAAAGGCTTGTTCTCGTAGTCCTTGAGTCTTGGATTTTTCTACAAAACAATAGGACATATAAGAAATAGTGGCATCAATAGAACAGAAACCATGCCTAATTCCACTAACAAATATATGCTACAGCAGATACACACAACATGTGTATCTGCAGCAGATACACACAACATGTGTATCTGCTGCAGATACACAGCAGATATCTGTTGTGTATCGCAGAGTGTATCTGCTACAGATACATAGATCTGCTGTGTATCTGCAGCAGATACACAAAAGTGTATCTGCTGTAGATACACACAAGTGTATCTGCTGTAGATACACAGCAGATACACATCACATTGCATGCACTTGGCTCCATCACTAACCCATACCTACTCTAAATAATAAGAGCCATGCAAGGAGAGTTGAAGTAATTATGAGGAACAAAATGCATTCTTTTGAGGAGGAAAATGATTATGAATTACAAAGACAAACCCAGTTTTGTACTTTGATAATTAGCCCAAAGAAATTATAACGTTAAAGAAAAAGCCATCTCATTGTCAAATTAAAGGCAACTAAAAGTAAGCGCGACTGATTTACACATTGAAACTTTTCCTAATAATTAAATGATCACCCTATTAGGATTGATGTAGCATTTTAGCAAGTCTCAAAGCAAATTTGTCACCAGTGGCTACTACACTAATTCCTAAAGGGCTGGCATGCAATAAAGATGAGTTTACATGTGTGTATCTGTTGCTGCAGCAGATACACACAACATGTGTATCTGCAGCAGATACACTTGTGTGTATCTGCTACAGATACACAGCAGATCTGTGTATCTGCAGCAGATACACAGCAGATATCTGTTGTGTATCTGCTGTAGATACACAGCAGATATATGCTGTGTATCTATAGCAGATACACACAAGTGTATCTGCTGCAGATACACTTGTGTGTATCTGCTGCAAATACACTATCTATAGCAGATACACACAAGTGTATCTGCTGCAGATACACTTGTGTGTATCTGCTGCAAATACACATGTTGTGTGTATCTGCTGTGTATCTGCAGCAGATACACATAATACTGATTTCGAATCCTCTAGTTAAGACATTAACTTTCTCTTGGACCTGATTTCGAAACCATAAAAAACTTATATAGCCTTTGATTGATGCGGCATATTTAGAGAAGTGCAATGGATTTAGACACTAATACACAATTCTAAAAGTAGAAAATTAAGAAATTATTACCCTTGCCCATGTGCTATAAACACTTGGATCAAGTGTTATTGTTTTTGTTTCTTCATCCCAACCGGTGCCACTGATTTCATGACATTTTCGCATGTCTAGATAACGATTCCGAAGAGTTCTATAGTGGTTTCCCACATTGTCCTTGGTAAATAACTGATGGAATTTTTCAGTACATGCTTTAGCCGCATTATTGAATGCCCTAGACCACATACTCTTGTCACACTTTCCACCATTCCTAGCTTCATTGGCCAAGAAAGGAATGACGAAATCATCAAGGTCATCATCCCACATGATGTTTCCAGCTTTCTTCACTTTCACAGTTTGATTAAGTTTTTTTGAAGGTGACGAAACTTCCTCATCTTGTTCACGAGCTACCCTCTTAGACCCACCACTAGCTTCCGATGAGGGGATTTCAAATGATAATGATCTTGGCGTTCCACTCATGGGTGAACTTTGTGATCTCATTTGTGGTATTGGTGTACCATTTAAAAATTGCATCCATGGTCCACAAGCATAAGGAGGAGGCATCATACCTGACATAGGATTTTGGAAAGAACCATATCCATATGTTGGAGTTTGAAAAGACCCAAATGAGAATGGAATTTGGGGCATTCTTTCTGTAGGGCTATTATCATGAAGTGCTGCATTTGATTTTCTACTCTCTTGACTCTCTTGACTATCTCTATTTTGAGAATAAAATTTCGGACTAAATGAGCCATTTTGATTCTCCATCCCTGCTTGCAAAAACATTGTCAAAAGAAAAAACAATTATCATACAAATAGCAAAAATATATATATATTTTAAAACGATCAAATCCTACAAATCACAAGTTTAAAAGAAAAAATATATATTTTTTAAAACGATCAAATCAAATCATCTCACTAAACTCCAGCAACAGTTAACCAAAAATTGACTCGTCTTCTATTACTATCCAAAGTTCTTCAACAAAGCAAACCAAATCATCTCACTGAACTTCTCTATAGAAACAAAAACAAACAAATTGATCTCGCAAATCATACAAATCACAAGTTTAAATTCTACATAAAGCAACACTACATACCACATTGCATACATGTTGAAATGTTCAAATCCTACAAATCATAACAAAGTTTAAATTGCATAACATAGCACATTACAAACATTACATATAAATCTCAAAAAGGTGTCTCATACGTGACTCCTTTACGATGTCGATTACAATATTCAATCCACATTTCATATGCAATTTGATCTCGCCGTGACTTCCACTCTTCCCGCGTATCAAGTTGTTCTCGTTGAGTCATTTGTTGTGTAAAATCAATAATGGGTGCATCTTCATTCAAGATATCTCCATCCTCCTCATTTACATGCATAAACTCATTCAAGAACTTATCATTCGGATCAATAATAGCAATATAATTATGTAAAATAGTACATGCAATTACGATGTTTACTTGACTTGGGAAAGGATGATGAGGTTTGGCAGAAAGAATCTTGAATCGACTTTTCAAGATTCCAAATGTGCATTCTATCTTACTACGAAGTGATGAATGCCGAAGATTGAATAACTCTCGACGATTGTTAGGAACTCTTCCACTATGTTCTTTCAAGTGATATCGTACACCACGATAAGGAGCAATGAATCCCGGCATGGTTGGGTATCCAGCATCACACAAATAATATTTTCCTACAATATTGATGAAGTGCATTATTATATTACATATAACCTACTAATATATTGACTAATTTATCATCTTAATCGAATTTTTATTTATGTCTTACCTTCGTAGACTCTCAAACCATTTGGTGGGGGCAAGGATAGTGCATCCTTAAGAATTGTGAAGTCATTTGCAGCTCCCTCCTAACCAGTCATTACATATATGAATCATTTATTTGGTGTTACTGCAGCCAAAACATTTTGTGTAATCCCTTTGCGTCCTCTAAATTTAGGAGCATCTTTATTTGGTGTTACTGCAGCCAAAACATTTTGTGTAATCCCTTTGCGTCCTCTAAATTTAGGAGCATCTTTAGTTGGCACTGTTGCATCTATGTGTGTTCCATCTATTAGACCAATACAATCCTGAATAAAAAAATATCTTTCAAGATCCTAATTAGTATCATCTCAATAGAATAGCTATAATTGTTTATAATTAATATACGTAACTTACCTTGAAAAATGGAACCATTGACTAGATTCCATAATTTCTGCCGGAGTTTCATTTGGGGCTTGTTTCATGAACCTATCCCGAAGAGAAAAAATAGCTCCTAGAACTTTATTGAAATACCTGCTAATAGTCTCCCTGGAACGTATGAAGTCAATTCTGCAAGTCCTATTTTTGGACTTGTGTCCCATTATGTAAAGAAATGTAGCCAACTGTTCTTCTATAGGAACATGGATTGTGTCCTTCAATAAGCCCCCATCTCTCATCATTTGAGCTAAGTTCATAAAAGGTCCAATACGCATCCTGAGATAGTCTTGACAACTCGATGTACTACCATTTAATATCCGACGCATATGAGAATGTCTGTCTAAGTCTCTTACATACGAAGGATGACGAGGGATGTTACGTCTTTTAAGTGGACGATGTTGATATCGGCGTATGAATACCATTAGCATAACTAGTACAGTAGCAACAGCAGCTGCATTGTTCATCCTACGCACAACTTCATTTCTATCCATCTTTTTTATATATTGTAAGAAAGTAATTAGTTTTTGAAAGTACGAAAGTAAAAGTAATAAATTGGAGCCTAAGAAAGTTATATGCATTCAAGCTTTGAGTAAATATAACATGATTCCTGAGAAATAGTACATGAAAAGAATAGTGCTTGAAAATTCCATACAACAAAATGTTAGAACAATATATACTTGAGATTATTTAGAGCCTCAAAAGTTCAAAACTACGATTTATCATTTATTTAGTTTATGTTGGGTAATTTAGTACAATGTTAGATCAAACCTAGTACTTTTAATTTGGATTTGTATCCCTAGAATTAAAAAAAAAATCCATACATTGGTTTTTTGTCAAGAGATAAGCATGTATATCTCATGTTTAACTTGAAGTTATTTGCATGATATTTAGCTATATGAAGTTAAATATGCATGCATGTTTATTAAAGTTAATTTTTTTTATCATTGTGGGTCAAATATTTAGCCTAGGTTTTGATAATTTGGCTAATAATTATCTTGTAGTTCAGTATTATCATTGTGGGTCAAATATTTAGCCTAGGTTTTGATAATTTGGCTAATAATTATCTTGTAGTTCAGTAACTTAAGTTTTTAAGAGCTAAATTTTTTCGGTTTTGATAATTTGGCTAATAATTATCTTGTAGTTCAGTAACTTAAGTTTTTAAGAGCTAAATTTTTTCCTTCATTAAATTCCTCTGTATTTTTATTTTATATAGGAACCAACTTGATACAACCATTCATGAACCAGGAGTAAAATTGTAAAGCCTAAAAAAATATCAACCATGTATTAAGAACCCTAAACCATCATAGTTATACTTGATGAAGGCGGCAGTTGAGACTTTATGTTGTGTGAATATTAAGAACCCTAAACCATCATAGTTATACTTGATGAAGGCGGCAGTTGAGACTTTATGTTGTGTGAATACTCTGAAATGTTGGTTGGCAGCCTTTTTCTGCGCTATGATCCTAAAATGAGTTACTTGCATATGGATGTATAATTGTAAAAGTGAAGTATTGATATATTTATGGTTGCTGATAACCCTTTGCTACTGGAGGGTATTAAGTGTCTGCAAGGGATTGAACATGCTAACTCTTCTATTTTATTTCTTGGTATGGACCATTGCGTGCAATGTTGAATGTCATATATGCATTACCTAAATGAATTTCCTAACTTTTTTATTGGGGGGTTTGGGTTAGTGCATAATGGGTCTTTTTTAGATGTAATCTATTGTTTATGGAGCACAAATGGGCAGCTTGGTTAAAAGCATGAACAATGAGTTCATTAGTATTTGGGCAATGTATCATCTTAGGATACTAATAATGCAGCTTGATATTTGAGATGGGAAAGGTAATAATTCTATCTGTTTAGACTTAAGCATTTTTCAATAAGGTGTCTGTATATAAGGCTTATATTTAAGGCTTAACAATTTTACTCTACAAAAGTCAAAAGTTACAACCAAGCAGAACAAAAGTCTGTGAATTGCAGAACCTTAATGCACAAAATAATGAACTAGGCATTTAGTAAATCATCTTTTCTCAGCAATCAACACTAATAATCAAGTTAACTTACTAGAAATAATAATGCCAACACAAAGGGGAAAAAAACAACCAAGCAGAACAAATCAATTCAAATTAACTCAAATCCAATTAACCCACCAACAACTAATTCTGATTAATTCAATCAAATAACTTAATTTGATTTCCTCCAGTTCAAATTCCACTACTACGAACACGAAAAGACCCATATGAACCCTGAAATCTACTCAAAATCTGAGAGTGAGAGAGAGAGAGAGGCGAAATTTGAAAGAAATTTGAAAGGGGTGTTTGACAGATCGAAATTAATTTAAAGTTTTGTGCAAAAAATAAAAGAAATTTGAAAGGGAACTTGAAATAATAGAGAAAGGCGAAATTTTTATACCTCGATCAAATCCTTTCCTCGAGCGGGTCTTGAAGCGAAGCAAACGACGGAGACGGAGACTTCGAGTCGCCGATTTTTCCTTCTTCGACTTGAAGGGAAGCAAATGACGGAGACTTGGCGCCGATTTTTCTTCTTCTCCGACTTGAGTCGCAGCCAGGAGCGGAGGAGAAAGGGTGAAAAAAAAAGCTGGTTGAAAGAAAGAGAAGGTAACCCTAGGCGCTGGTTGAAAAAAAGCTGGTTTTTTTAGTATTTTTTTCTGACTTGTTGTCAGCTTTCTGCCTAATTCAGGTCTTTTTTTTATGAATTGCCTTTACCTGCCACATCAGCATAGTAAAGCACTTTACACTATTTTTACAGCTACAAGCAAACAATTGAAAAGGGGGAAAGCTGACAATGGGACCCACTTTTTTACACTTTCTATCATTTTACATGGTAAAAACATACAACCAAACAGCCCCTTAATCTAGCAATTAATAACAGGTTTGTTTTATAGTCATTACTGCTCAATTAGTACAGAAGTTGTCAGTGAAAGATTAAGAAATACAAGGAAGCTGAGGGGCTGTTTGGTTGTTGTTGGTAAAATTATGTATGTTGCGTGCAGCGGAAATTTCGACAGCACTTCGGCAGCACAACAAGAGTTAGGTCGCAATAAGAATTCTTGTTTCTCAAAGGGAACAAGAATCTGAAGCCTAATATCTCATTAAAGTGAGATATTAGCTCTTCCTCTCGTCAGCTCTAGGACTGCGCGTCGAGGGAACCTAAAAAGCTATTACAAATCACACAAATAACGAGACAATCAATTTTACGTGGTTCGGAAAATTGCCTACGTCCACGGGGCAAGAAGGGGGGAGATCTACTAATAGAGAGAGAGAATACAACTAGGGTTTACAATTACTCTCAAACTAAACCCTCAAACAAACTCTCAAATCCCTCACAAAATCTCTCTCAAAAGGGATACACAAAAAAACCCTAAAAGAAAAGCCTCTTCTTTTCTTTTCTTTTGCACCTCCTCTGTAGCTACAAAGAAATTCGCAGCCGTCAAAACTAAAACAATCTCCTGCACCTCTGCCTGCTCAAAGCCCTAGGAACGATTAAAAGAGTTATATATAGGCTATAGCTAATTCGGGTGGGCCTGCACTGTGCGGAAAAGAAAATGTGCGTGAACTTCAACTTCATGAAGGTGGCCCCCACGTCCTTGCCTCCCGTGCACTTTGCTGCCCCAATTCGTGAACATAGTGGACCCCATGTTCACAATTCTCCACCTCGGTGAAGTTTTTCCAAAACTGAGCCGACACCAAAGAAACCAAATGTCCCACTTGTTGTATCCAGTACGCCGTGAAACAATTCACGACAACGGACTTAATCCACAACAAGTCGAGAACCCGAAAGAGAGTCCAAACAATCTCACCCCCATCAAAATCAACTAATCCAAACCGGCTACATCTGAAAGACTGTCTACGTATCCTCTTGTCCAATGAATCAAGCCGAACGTAGTTCATCCAAATGGCCGTCAACGGCCTCAACAATCACAAATATGCAACAAGTTTCGACAATGATCAAACTTGTTGCTCGGAACCACCTTAGTGAGCATATCCGTCGGATTATCCTTCGTGTGGACTTTCATAATTTCCACATCGCCATCTTCAAGAACATCCCGAACGAAGTGATAACGAACGTCAATACGCTTCGTTCTCGCATGAAAAACCTGATTCTTCGCCAAATAGATAGCACTCATGCTATCACAATGAATAGTGACGGACCTCTGCGATATACCAAGTTCCTCCAAAAGTCCTCGAAGTCAAATAGCCTCCTTCACAGCCTTTGTAACTGCCATATACTCTGCCTCCATCGTAGACAAAGCCACCGTAGACTATAAGGTTCATCTCCAACACACCGGTGCACGGGTCAAAGTGAACACATACCCCGTCGTAGACCGGCGCTTATCCAAATCCCCGGCATAATCCGAATCAACATAGCCAATGCATAGCTGTCCACCTGTAGTGTCCCGCTCATAAACCAAACCAACATTGAGCGTACCTCGAATGTACCTCAAAATCCATCTCACGGCGTCCCAATGACCCACTCCTGGATCGTGCATGTATCTCGAAACCATGCTCACCACCTGTGACAAATCTGGTCTCGTACATACCATTGCGTACATCAAGCTCCTAACCGCGCTCGCATATGGAGTCTTCGACATCAACTCACGATCTTTAACTGACTTTGGTGAAAGACCAGCTGAAAGCTTCAAATGGTCTCCCAAAGGTACACCAACTGGCTTCGTATCCATGCTAACATGGAATCGCTGTAGAACCTTCTTCAAATAAGCCACCTGTGTCAAACAAATTCTGCCCTTCTTCTTATCTCTGCCGATCTCCATCTCTAAAATGTGTTTCGTCTCACCCAAGTCCTTCATCTCAAACTCATTTGAAAGCTGAACTTTCAACTCATCTATAGCCGACCTGGAAATAGAGGCAACCAACATGTCATCGACATAGAGTAACAAATAAATGTACGCACCGCCTTTCAACTTACAAAAATATACACAAGGATCAAACTGGCTCCGAGTATACGAATGACCAATCATAAAACCATCGAATCGCCTATACCACTGTCGAGGAGACTGCTTCAAACCATATAGCGATTTCTTTAGTTTGCAAACTAACTTTTCTTTTCCTGCAGCTCGGAATCCCAATGGCTAAGTCATATATATTTCTTTATCAAGATCATCATGAAGAAATGTCGTCTTCACATCCAACTGATCTAACTCCAAACCATACTGTGCCACCAAATCTAGCAAAATCTGAATCGAAGAATGCTTCACCACCAGAGAGAAAACCTCATTATAGTCAATACCTTCCTCCTGTGCATAGCCCTTCGCAACCAACCTAGCCTTGAACCTCAATGGAGTGCCTTCAATGCCCTCCTTCTTCGTGTATACCCACTTGCAACCAATTGTCTTCCGGGAAGCTCAACAAGCTCCCATGTATCGTTCTTATGAAGAGATTCCATCTCCTCCTGCATAGCCCCCTGCCACGAATCAGCCTCCGAACTCTGCTCGGCCTCTCTGAATGTAGTAGGCACCAAATCATCGATACTCTCCACCGGAAGTGCATACGCAACTGTGTCGGCATACCGTGCTGGCATCTGTATGTTTCTCCTCTGTCTCCAAACCGCAATAGAATCTTGAACCTGAGCCGTCGGTTCCTGATCCTGCACATTTGTACTCGTATCCTCCGTGTCACCATCGTACTCGCCTGGCATCACCTCAGTCGGCACCTGCATGGATACTGTACCATCTGGACAATGTGGAGCTGTATCGATCTCCACCACCTGTGATATCTCCTCCGTCGGGTCGCTCTCCACCTGATGAGAGCTGGGAAGCTTCAAGATAAAAGCCTCATCGAATGTGACATCCCTACTCAGCACAATCTTCTTATCCACTGGATCCCAAAGCTTGTATCCCTTGACACCACGCTTGAATCCTACAAATATGGTCTTCCTAGCTCGAGGTTCTAATTTATCAGTTCTAACATGATAATATGCAGGGCATCCAAATACCTTAAGCTGGTCATAGTCATATGCTGGCTTTCCCGACCACATCTCCATAGGGGTTTCCCCTCAATCGCAGATGAAGGCAGCCTATTAATGAGGTGGATCGCATATGTAAGTGCCTCAGCCCAAAAGATCTTCTCCAAACCACTCTGCGACAATAAGCATCGGATCTTCTCCAGTAAAGACCGATTTAATCTCTCTGCCACCCCATTTTGCTGCGGTGTATGACTAACTGTGAAGTGTCTCTCTATGCCCTCGTCTCGACATAGCTGCTGAAAGGGGTCAGAAGTATACTCACCACCGTTGTCGGATCGCAACGTCTTGATCTTTCTCCCAGTCTGCAGTTCCAATCTCTTCTTCCACTCCACAAACAAATCTAGGACTTCACTCTTCTTCGTCATGGTGTACACCCAACAACGCCTAGAATAGTCATCTACAAAAGTGACGAACCAATGTCTACCACCAAGTGATGCAGTCTTGGTGGGACCCCAAACGTCTGTGTGCACGTAATCCAGGATGCCCCTCGTCTGATGAATGGCAGTCCCGAACTTCACCTTCGTCTTCTTCCCAAGAACACAGTGCTCACAGAATTACACTTTACCACTCTTGGATCCCTTCAATAGCCCCTGCTTGCACAATGCCTGCAGTGACTTTTCACCTGTGTGCCCCAATCTATAGTGCCAAAGTCTGCTCATGTCCGCTTCTGAAATAGCCGAAGCAACCTGGCCAATCTCGGTGCTTCCCTTCAGATAATACAAATTCCGATTGCGGACTCCCCTCATCACCACCAATGATCCCTTAGTAACCTTCGCTACAGCGTTTTCGAAAGTCACCTTGAATCCCTTCGCCTCCAAAGCTCCAACTGAGATAAGATTTTTCTTCAGTTGAGGAACAAATCTCACCTCCTTCAACTCACGGACTACTCCATCGTGCATCCTAATCCGCACGGTACCTATCCCACAAACGCCACAGGATTGATCATTTCCCATGACAACAACGCCCCCGTCGACTTTCTCAAAAGATGCAAACCAGTCTCGCCTAGGGGTCACATGAAAAGTAGCGCCGGAATCAAGCATCCAATCTGATGCATCCACATGGTTCACCTCCGGAGTAATCAGTAGAGAAAAGCACAAATCATCGGAATCATCGCCTTTCGCAATATTCACCTCATTGGCCTTCGGGCCCTTTTTCTTGCCATTCTCTTTCTCCTTGAGCTTCGGGCAGTCTCTCTTCCAATGTCCCTGCTCCTTGCAGAATGCACATTGGGTCTTTGCTAATTGGTGGCGACCTCTAGACTTTGACCTCCTTCTATTACTACCTTTTGGATATGGGCTTCTACCTCTCGTCGACAAGGCCTCGCCTAAAGTACTAGCGCGGGAAGTCTCCTTGTCCTTCCTCCTCAAATCATAATTGGTCAAAGCGTTAGTCATTTCACTATAGCTGATAGAAGATCTCCTGTTCAACAAAGTGAGCACGAAGGTATCATACTCCTCATCGGGTAAGGAGCCCAACAAAATAATCGCCTTGTACTCATCCGATATCTTCTCATCAACATTCGCCAAGTCCGACAACAACTTAGTGTAGTTGTTCACATGAGCCGCTAGCGAGGTGCCTCTGGACATCTGAAATCTGAAGAGTCTTCGCAGCAAGTGCAACCTGTTCTCAACACTCTTTGTGAGATACTTGTTGTTAAGAATTTCCCACATCTTCATTGCAGACGTCACCCCAATCACATCATATTTCAGCTCCTGTTCCAAATAGGACCTGATCACCCCACAAGCGTTCCTATTTATTTTCTCTCATACCACCTCATCATATTTAGGTGGTCTCTCGTGGACCATGATGGTCTCTTCCAAATTTTGAGCATTAAGCGCATCCTGTACGTCGCTCATCCACAAACCAAAGTTGATTTTGCCGTCATATTTCACCACACTAATCTTAGTGTTCTGAAAACCAACTTGTACTGTACTCGCCATCGATTTGCTGCTTTCACCTTCTTCTCCCATTGCAAACTAACTCCAAATTGTAGAGAAAGAACAAATTTGACAGAATTAGGAACCACCCAACTGAATCCTAGATCGGATTCCAAATAGATCTCCTATCCACACGAGGAAAGAGAAATCTCCAATGGCAACTCCTAATGTTATCTCCACCGAAGCCTAGAACTCCAAGAACCAAGCTTCACACAAAATCTTCCTCTACCAAACTCCAAAACACCCTAGATCTGAAATCTGGGCTCTGATACCACTTGTTGTGTGCAGCGGAAATTTCGGCAGCACTTCGGCAGCACAACAAGAGTTAGGTCGTAATAAGAATTCTTGTTTCTCAAAGGGAACAAGAATCTGAAGCCTAATATCTCATCAAAGTGAGATATTAGCTCTTCCTCTCGTCAGCTCTAGGACTGCGCGTTGAGGGAACCTAAAAAGCTATTACAAATCACACAAATAACGAGACAATCAATTTTACGTGGTTCGGCAAATTACCTACGTCCACGGGGCAAGAAGGGGGAGATCTACTAATAGAGGGAGAGAATACAACTAGGATTTACAATTACTCTCAAACTAAACCCTCAAACAAACTCTCAAATCCCTCACAAAATCTCTCTCAAAAGAGATGCACAAAAAAAACCCTAAAAGAAAAGCCTCTTCTTTTCTTTTCTTTTGCACCTCCTCTGTAGCTGCAAAGAAATTCGCAGCCGCCAAAACTAAAACAATCTCCTGCACCTCTGCCTGCTCAAAGCCCTAGGAACGATTAAAAGAGTTATATATAGGCTATAGCTAATTCGGGTGGGCCTGCACTATGCGGAAAAGAAAATGTGCGTGAACTTCAACTTCATGAAGGTGGCCCCCACGTCCTTGCCTCCCGTGCACTTTGCTGCCCCAATTCGTGAACATAGTGGACCCCACGTTCACAGTGTATTTATGACACAACTTGGAAAGTTGTTGTCCACCTCATCAATTTTACTTGTATACTTTTCTTTATTTGTTTTTTATTCCATTGGAATCATAAATTGCTTGTTTGGTTTATAAATTTAACTTTAATTGTTTGTTTGGAAAGTGTAAAAAGTGGTCCCTACTCAAATGATCATATTGGTTGGAATTATTTTTTTATTATTTTTTCTGACTTCAATGTTAGGGGCTGTTTGGTTGTATGTTTTTACCATGTAAAAGGATGTAAAGTGTAAAAAAGTGGGTCCCAATGTCAGCTTTCATCACTTTCAATTATTTGTTTGTAGTTGTGAAAATAGTGTAAAGTGATTTCATATGCTGATGTGGCTTGTAAAGTGATTTCATAAAAAAAGATATGATTTTAGGAGAAAGCTAACATTGAAGTTAGGAAAAAATAATAAAAAATAATTTCAACCAATATGATCATTTGAGTAGGGACCACTTTTTATATTTTCCAAACAAACAATTAAAGTTACATTTGCAAACCAAACAAGCAATTTATGATTCCAATGGAATCAAAAACAAACAAAGAAAAGTATAAAAGTGAAATTGATGAGGTGGACAACAACTTTCCAAGTTGTGTCATAAATACACAACTTTACCAACAACAACCAAACAGCCCCTTAGCTTTCTCCTAAAATCATGTCTTTTTTTTATGAAATCACTTTACAAGCCACATCAGCATATGAAATCACTTTACATTATTTTCACAACTACAAACAAACAATTGAAAATGATGAAAGCTGACATTGGGACCCACTTTTTTTACACTTTCCATCCTTTTACATGGTAAAAACATACAACCAAACAGCCCCTGAAGGGGAAGTTTACACTGTGGCCGCAAAATGATGAACCTCATGCAACAATCATTGATATTATCATATTAATTTGACTTCCTTCTGTTAAATCTTATTTCAAACTGATACTCTTAGGGGCTGTTTGGTTGTTGTTGGTAAAATTGTGTATTTATGACACAACTTAGAAAGTTATTGTCCACCTCATCAATTTCACTTGTATACTTTTCTTTGTTTGTTTTTTATTCCATTGGAATCATAAATTGTTTGTTTGGTTTGCAAATGTAACATTAATTGTTTGTTTGGAAAGTGTAAAAAGTGGTCCCTACTCAAATGATCATATTGGTTGAAATTATTTTTTATTATTTTTTTCTAACTTCAATGTCAGCTTTCTCCTAAAATCATGTCTTTTTTTTATGAAATCACTTTACAAGCCACATCAGCATATGAAATCATTTTACACTATTTTCACAACTACAAACAAACAATTGAAAGTGATGAAAGCTGACATTGGGACCCACTTTTTTACACTTTCCATCCTTTTACATGGTAAAAACATACAACCAAACAGCCCATTAGCCTCTTTCTCGATAACCCCACTAATAAATGAATGAGTTATGATTAATGAACCCCCAGTCTCCCAAAATTTAAACAGAAATTTGGACAGGAACTAAAAATAAAAATAAAAATTCCACTTAAATCAGATTAGAAATTTCGCTCAACTTAATTTCATAGAAGCCTCGGCCATGCTGCATAACATATCAATACATAAACACATAAACAGAACCCAATTGGGCTTCATCCTCCTTAATTATATCCCCTCCCATTTCATGTGACAATTAATGCTAACAATTTGTGTTGAGGGTGATCAGAAAATTGTACCCATCCAGCGGAATTTGCATCCACACTAATCACAAGCAGCTTAGTAATATTCTACTTCTTTTCGTACCACTAACTCCTCAATTTTCTACTTAGTAATATTCTACTAATCACAAGCAGCTAAGGAATTAGTTTGTTTTGGGCCATAGAGAGGCCTAATATTTATGTTTAGACCCATGGATAGATAGTACTGGCCCAACAGACTCCTCTACTGACACCAATCTGCTGTGGGCATCTTTGGTTTCAAATCACTGAAATTGTTATGAGTTCTCCGAAAAATAATTTATTAAATTTATTTTCCATTTGAAAAATTATATTTCTAAAATAATCATCCATACGATATTTATTAAAAAAAATTGAATATTTAAAATTTGTAAAACAGCTAAAGTAATGGTTGGATAATAACAGTCAGATAAATAACATTGTGCTATCATAAAAAAACTTGTAACATCTCTTTTAAATTACTTATAACTGTCAATTCATCTTCATTTATTCCATACATGCCACCAGAGCTAGAACTAGAAGAATAAAAAAATAAAATTATTTATAATTTTTTATATTCTATTGTTACACTTAACATTGCATAGGTGGAATTCCACCTATGGTCAACATCTTTTGGAATTAGTCTACGTTTTATATTTTTTTTTAAGAGTTGTTTCTATCTTCTAATTCTTTGTTCAGAAGCATTATGAGCATAAGTTACTGACCTAACCTTTTTTATCATGGTTTTAATTTCACCAAATGTACTTTGAACAATTAAATTTAAAATATGACAGATATATCTAATATGAAAAAGATCACCATGACATGACAATGGCAGAGATGTTTTGATAAAATCAACAGCTCCATTATTATTACTTGCACTATCTAGTGAAAGAGAAAATATTCTTTCTGATATTTCTAATTTCAAAAGTTCTTTAATTATTAAATTTACAACATTAATACCAGTATGTGGCTCTTCAAATGCAACAAAGGAAATAACTTGTTTAAACATTTGGCAATTTTCATCAATCCAGTGTGTTAAATGATACATAAATAACTAGTTTGTGCTTTAGATGCCCAAATATCAGAAGTTAAAGAAAAATTACAATTTAAACTTTGAAAATAAGAAATTATTTTTCCTTGTTCCTCTTGATAATATTTGAAAATATCACGTTGACAAGTTTGGCGAGAAATTTTTTTAAATACGGGATAAAAACTATTTGTAAATAAATCTTCAAATTCATCATCTTCTACTAATTTAAAAGGAAGATTTTTTAAGAATAATAAACCTGATAACGCATTTTTTGGCTCAGGTTGCGTCATAATTCTAACTATCAAGACTACCAGAAAATGAGGATTGGGAGAGCATAGATTATCGGATATCACCTTGAGGAGTCTAATCTTTGTTGTGTTTATCTAAATGGTGTTTGAGGTGATTAGTGTCGCTCTCATAATGAGCTTGAAAAATATGGCCGCACAACGTACACTTAGCCTTCTGGGTGAGAAGCATTTCGTGTTCATCCTTGGTGATGTCTATCTTCTCGAAAAAATTTCACACATCGGATCTCGGCCTTTTAGGAGCTCTTGGTGTAGTATAATCGTCGTCACCGGATTCAGGATTAACATTGGTAGGAGTAGGAGTAGTAGTTGTACCTCTTGTAGTAGGAGGACTCATTTTGGGAGTTGGGTTTTGTCCTTCATAATTAGATGAGGAAGCCATTTGATTGAATAATTAGAGAGCTAAAGCAATTAATAGAGAGTATTAGAGAGTACAAGAGAGTATTAGAGAGAAGTAGATGTATTTTGGATGAGAAAAACAAGTGAAACCCCCCTCTATTTATAGAGACAGCCCCCTAGACAAATGACCAAAATACTTTTTACCGTTTTTTGACTGTTTTTAGGGCAAAATGGTCAAAAGGCCAAAAATGGTCGTTTATGGCCGTTACGGACGGGCCGGCCAGGCCCGGCATTTGCCGGGAAACGATCACTTATGTGACCGTTTAGCCCGGGCCATGGGCTGGCCCGGCTACCCTGGCTCGGTGCGGGCACCAACGATGTAGTTCGGAACCCGGTTTGGCCTGGGTTTCTGGGCCAAACCCGGGCCCGAGCCTTGGGCTTGAATGAACATCCCTATTGATAGCTTGAGTTCTATTGAGAAATGAGAAATTAATATGCCCTCTAACCTTATTAAGCCATCAGATTATATATGTCACACTTCATTAATATATGTGTGTGTGTGATATTTTATTTTCTGAAGATTTTTTATTTTTCTCCTTTGCACTGTTGACTATTTGACAAGAACTACCCCCCACCACACCCACACCCTGATCTTTACAACCATGATGAAGAGTGTTCTCCACTTCAGATTAATGAACAGTTTCATTTAGCTTAAAACATAAGGCATGTAAAGTATCTTCATGTCCCACATATGATTGGCTATAGCATTAAGAACAGTTGATGAAAGTCTAATAATACACAGAATACATGTGCTCCTCATCAACTTTTGTTCTTAAAAATCACTAGATAATCCCTTCATAATTAAACTATGTAAGTAGAGGTTGTAAGAATATCATATGTATTTGGAAAAATAAACTCTAGTCATTATAAACATAAATTTCAGATCTGAGTGTCATTTTTGCTCCATTATATATATTTGTAAGATGAAAAATTAGATTTGACGACATTAATTTAGAGAGTTAAAATGAACGATGCTTCAGTGTTGAAATAAATTAATGAAATTTTTTTTCCTGTCCGATATGATATCAAATCTAAGTTTCATTGGGAATATGTGAAAAACTCATCGGAGTCGGAGGTTTTTTACTTATTGAAAGGATTGAGTGGGTTATAATCTCAAAAATAGGACAAGGAGACCTATTTAAAATATATTAATATAAACATAAACATTCTCGATTAAAAATGGCCAAACTTAAGGAGAGTTTGTGAAATCTACCTAAAAAAATTGAAAACAGGATAAAATAAGTACGGGAAGAAGAAAAAGAAATCAATCCTTACTTCTATCGCGCGAGCTGAGTTTTGGGGCTGTTTAGTTGTATGTTTTTACCATGTAAAAGGATGGAAAGTGTAAAAAAGTGGGTCCCAATGTCAGCTTTCATCACTTTCAATTGTTTGTTTGAGGTTGTGAAAATAGTGTAAAGTGATTTCATATGCTGATGTGGCTTGTAAAGTGATTTCATAAAAAAAGACATGATTTTAGGAGAAAGCTGACATTGAAGTCAGAAAAAAATAATAAAAAATAATTCCAACCAATATGATCATTTGAGTAGGGACCACTTTTTACACTTTCCAAACAAACAATTAAAGTTACATTTGCAAACCAAACAAGCAATTTATGATTCCAATGGAATCAAAAACAAACAAAGAAAAGTATAAAAGTGAAATCGATGAGGTGGACAATAACGTTCCAAGTTGTGTCATAAATACACAACTTTACCAACAACAACCAAACAGCCCCTTCGTCATCAATTTTGCTATGAGGTTAGGCTGAGCTCATTTTAGCTGCCACATTCACTGGACCCAATGTGGGGAAAACTCATCACATGATTAGATTGTTGGAGTTGATCAATGCAGGCACAATCCAAATACAAAAATTACCATTCCTACAATATATGCTCAAAAGCTCTTTTCGCTGGGAAAAAAATGGAGCTTGAAGTGAGTTTCTAATAATTGTTTTCAACAAAAGATAAGATGGCACAACCGTACGAGAGCAATGCATTTAAAAATATATTAAAAAACATATTGTTATATGAGTCTATATCAACTCATGAAAACAGAATGTTTAATAACTTTAATGTTTAATATCTGAAGTTATGTTTGAATATAAAATTATAACCAAGCCCGGCTCTGGGCATGTGCGAGCTGTTCGACCGCACAGGGCCCCCGCAAACCGGGGGCCCCAAATTTTTAAAAAAAAAATTATATATATATATATATATACCCTCTCTCTCCCAAAACCTCACCCTCTCCACCTAGGACCAGATCCCTCACTTCTCTTGCAATCTCGTCCCTTCTAGTTCTACGCCGACGACTCCCCCGTCAAAGACCCTCCCTTAGTCCCTCCTCCCTCTCTCGACGCCGACGCCAACGCATGTAATAACTCGAACCCTCAGGCTCAGTTACTCGAGAGATCAACGACCATCACAACGCTCATAAAATACGAACCTTTTTCGTTTAATTCTTGTCTAATTAGTGCATTTATTTCTCTCAGTCTTTCCTTTCCAATGTTACGAACCTTTTTCGTTTAATTCTTGTCTAATTAGTGCATTTATTTCTCTCAGTCTTTCCTTTCCAATGTCCGGTTATTTTGTTTTCATTTCGTTGTCTAATTAGTGCATTTATTTCTCTCAGTCTTTCCTTTCCAATGTCCGGTTATTTTGTTTTCATTTCAATCTCAGCCATTTGTTTCCTCGTTCATCGTTTTCCCTAGCTCGACCGCTTTCAGGTGAAACCCTAGATTATATGTTTTTCGTGGTCACCCCCGTGACCCCCCCCTAATTTGTTGATAAATCTTGAAACTTTGGGATCGAGAATTTTTTTTCTGTACGTTTTGATTCTAGTTGCTTGATTTGGAGATTTTTTTTTTCTGAAGAGAATTTTAGGAGCATCAAATTTTTTTAGTCCTTGTAGAATATTATAATTACTGTTAATTAATTGCATTATGAAGTTCTGAGAAATAACAGTGTGATGTTTCGATTGGGAATTGAAGCCCCATTCCCTAGATTTGATTGTTAAGGGCCATCTGTTTTCTTGAATCAGTTCATATGGGGCCATAACTTTCTGAAAAATTGTTCAATTCCTTTAGGTTTATTGCAATCTTGTGGTTTCGTATGTTTTTGCCTGATAATTTGCGGGATAGTTATAATTTTTTAATTTCTCTGGTATAAAAAGAACAATTATTCAATAATTTACATTTCTGCTTAACATTCCATTAACTCCCTGGGGCTGTATATTGTTGTACAAGTGTCCTATTGGATTATAGTGTTGGCATTAATTTTGTTGATTTATTCTTTTTAGAATGGAACATCAGATTTTGGATTCAATGAGGGTTTAATACGATTATTGGGTAACATTTTGTTGATTTTAATGTCTGATCAGTAACATTTTGTTCCCTGGTATTTTAGGGATCCAAATTGGAATTTGTTGATATTTTGTATATAGAGAATGACCATGTGTTTACTTTTCGCACAGGGCCCCTAAAATCTCAGAACCGGCCCTGCATCTAGTGACATGATTTTCAATGCGAGAATGAGAATCAAAATTTAGGTTCGGTCTAATATTACCCCATAACTTTCTGAAAAATTGTTCAATTCCTTTAGGTTTATTGCAATCTTGTGGTTTCGTATGTTTTTGCCTGATAATTTGCAGGATAGTTATAATTTTTTTAATTTCTCTGGTATAAAAAGAACAATTATTCAATAATTTACATTTCTGCTTAACATTCCATTAACTCCTTGGGGCTGTATATTGTTGTACAAGTGTCCTATTGGATTATAGTGTTGGCATTAATTTTGTTGATTTATTCTTTTTAGAATGGAACATCAGATTTTGGATTCAATGAGGGTTTAATACGATTATTGGGTAACATTTTGTTGATTTTAATGTCTGATCAGTAACATTTTGTTCCCTGGCATTTTAGGGATCCAAATTGGAATTTGTTGATATTTTGTATATAGAGAATGACCATGTGTTTACTTTTCGCACAGGGCCCCTAAAATCTCAGAACCGGCCCTGATTATAACCTAGATTTTTCATCATAACTTTGACATTTTAAAATAGTATGAGATGCTTTAGATTTTATCACGATTAGCAAGTAATTTTTCTGAATTTTGGGCAGCAGGTGTGCGCGTGGGTCGGGCGGAGCCTGACCCTTGAATTGACCCTTCCAGTTTTGGTCGAGGCCAGTTCTAAATCGGGCTCGGACGGGCCTCGAGGCTTGGGCCGAGGACTTTATCACCGGGTTTGGGGTTGGACTCATTCCGGCCCGCAGCTCACATAGGCCCAGGCCGGGTCCGACCCGGCCCATGACAACTCGAGTCACAGGTTGGCTTGCATTTCTTTTTTTTCCTATCCAAGATTTTTGCTGATTAGTATATATAGTTTAAAGAGGAAAAGCCTATATTTTATCTTTCTAAAAATTCTAAATCAAATTAATTTTTTTTGAAAGAAAACAAGGGATATACCCTGTCATTATATTAAAGCCAAAAAATAAATACAGAAAAGAGGATACTAAATCGTATTAATTTACAATTGGTGATGAAAATTATCTCAAATGATAAAAAATTCACAATAATTTGAGTATTTTGAGTAAATCAAAATGATTATAACTATTTATCAAAATAGTGAGTAGAGCCTAGAAAAGCTCTACTACTACTAGAATTACAACTTAAACACCTCGATATTGTAATTTTCAATTGAGTTGCTACTAGAATATATCAAAATATGACAATCACATAAGGCGGGTTGGGCCGGACCTACTTGTTTATCTATAGGTTTAGAGCGGAATCAGCACGACCCCACAGCTCATGAATATCATAGACTAGATTGGGGCTGGCCCATTGTGGACCGGACCGAGTTTGACCCAATACGGGCTGAGCCGGTTCGTCCCATACTTCAAACAGGCTGGTGCCCCGACCCTATTCGGGCCTTCACACTTTAGAAGAAGAGAACTTTGACATTTGGTGTCTGAATTCAACTGTTAGGAATTAGGTATCAGAGCACCAAACCCAAAATCTCTCTTTCGTTTGAAGCCACAAGTAGAATAAAATCCTTGGTTAGCTAAAGGGATAAGCTAGTTAGGCATATCCCAAAGGATAATACCAACTTCAAACTTTCTTCATGGTTACACGAGCCCACAAAGTTAATATGATGAAGTAATCACTTGCAGTTTAGCAACTCATCATATATATCTAAATTAAACGTTGGAAAATATACGGTACTATATTTTATTTTTATTTTTCCTCAGCCTTATGTACGTAGTTCTCTCAAATTCCATTCCTCACTTTTGTAGACTATTTTCGTGGCTTAAGTTAAAATATTTTTTATGGGAAAAGATTTAAACAAAAGTCTTAAAATAAAATATTAGAATATAAAATTATAACTCTCAATTCTGTATAACCTCTTGCTCTCGTTCCACAACCCCTCCCTACCTAACCCCTTACTCTTTGCTCCTCGCCTCCCTCTGTTATGTGAATAATTTGAAACTTTTATATAAATTTTGTTATCTTTTATATGCTTCTATGTACCTTACGGAAAAAATACGACTATATTTATTTGACCGTATTCTGTCTACTGAACAATAATTATTCGTTTTAAGTGAAAAACTAATAAAAAGTTAACATTTTAGAATGAATCGCAATCACCCAATAAACATCAGAGAGTTATAACGAAGAAGAATAGTGACCTACAAGTGAGGTGTCCCCCTCCTACTGGATAATGAGTTGGCCATCATTAATGATGACCAACTCATTATCCAATAGGAGGGGGACACTTCACTTGTCCTCTCTATTGGTCCCATATTTTGAGTCCCTGTAGCAAAACTCTTCTTTTTTTTTTTGTCCATTTGACGCCCACATCCAAAACCATCTTCTAATGATTGTAGGCACAATCGAAGCGGTTGGCCAATAAAATAGAGGCAAGAGATCTTCACTAAAAACCAAGCAATCGCTTGCTTCTCAAATGTCTAGAAACTTGCGCGCCTCAATTTGAACAGCTGGCCTATCTGAAAACCCAAAAATTCAAGCTCTTCTCGCGAGAGAAGACGAAGAGAAGAAATAGAGGCAAGAGAGCCGGAGAGGGCGGATCCTCCATGTGCAAATCTTTACACGCATTTAATTCTATGGGCCCAATCCCTAGACCTTAACTTCAAGGATCTCTCTAATCTTTTGTTAATCAATATAAAGAAACTTTCTTAAATATGAAAATATAAAGAAATCGGCAACCATTTAATTTCTTTTTTAATTCTCTTTCTACGTGTAGTTTGTCCAACTATGTGCATGTTTTCACACTTTGTTATGACTGTGGTTAATTACGGGGTTAATCTCAGAAAGCCCCCCTTCACTTTGCGCGGTTTGCAAATAAACGTTCTTAACTATGTTAATTCTATAGAACCCTCTGAACTTTAGGGGGTTTTGCACGTAACCTTTTGAGTTTCCTTTATTTCACTAAGTCTCTTGAAGATTTTTCACTTTGAACTGCGAAGTAATGCTGCCAAATCTAATGCGTAACATGTTAATCAACGTGTCAAAGCAAGCGAGAGTGCTCCTCATCCATCAAAAAGTTAATGGGATTAACAAAAGGGTGATTTTTTAAGATCGAGAGGTACTTTCATCTTTTTTGTTAATGGGAATAACAAAAGGGTCTATCGACTCTATCCCCCATGATTTTGCTATGGGCTAACATATGTTACCCCTAATCCCAAGGACAAATTATTGTCATATTTGTGGTAGAAGTAACACTACTCTGTTAAATTATGGTTGATGAAATTCAATCATGATATATTTAAAAGCTTGGTGATTTCGGAACAAAAAGGATTATTTTTTAAAAGAATGAAACCGATGTGAATTGTAGTCTAGAGCCACTTGTTGGTAATTTGTTAAGTTTAAAGCACGCGCACCTTGTTTATTACAACCGTCTATAAGTTAGTTAGGAAAAACCTAATCAGTATTAGTCTAGATCTTGACTATCGTGATAATTTACAAAGATAAGTACTAACTTGTCTACTAACATGGTAATTAATGCACAAGAACCTAAACCTCAATGCGAATATTTGTAGGAAAAAAATAAAATCTTAAAATAATTTAAAATGGGAGGAAGAAGGGCGAGCCCCAAAGACTTCAAGCGAACTACATCGTTGCTGGATCTCCTCGAAAATTAAGCAAAACTGTTGACAACTTGTTCTTAACTTCAGTTGTTTAACACAGAAATTAGGCCTAATTATAATCCAAGAATTCCTGCCACAATTAATGGAGCAGACGTGACGGCATGCCATACTGTCACACCTTCTCTTAGTTGACATTTTTACCCCTTCTTTTTCATATATATCATCTCCTCAATGCATTTGCGCACGATCAATCATTAATTACTTGGATAATTTATGAAAAAACAGTTTTTCTATAGAGTGTCCGAGCACTCTATAAGAGAGGAGAGAGATAGAGAGAAATGAATAGCTCATGGGCCCTCCTGATTTGCATTAATTTCTGTACATAATTCATTTATCTCTATCTCTCTCATCTCTTATAGAGTGTCCATGGGCACTCTGTAGAAAAACCGTATGAAAAAAAACTGTAATCTTGAAAAGCAACAAATTGCTGATAATTCATTTTATGCATACCTTTAATAGCACTTATTAATTAGCTCCTCCCTCTGATAATAGCATTCACCAATCTCAATTCATGAGAATTTTGAGCGTCTTTTGCAATTTATGTATACTCGTCAATATATCAATTCAAGGGTGATGAGGTGCTAAAAAAAAAAGAGTTCGCAGAGGGGTGTTAAGGGCCTGTTTGGTTCAATAGAGGGTAGGAATAGGATTAGGAATCCTATTTTATTTATGGATTCCAACCTAATCCATAAAAATTTTATAGATAAGTTTTAGTTTTATGGAATCCCATTTTTTTGTATTCTATGTTTGTTTCACCCAAAGGATTAGGAATAGGATTAGAAATCAGAATAAAAAAGAGGAGAGGTGTCAGAAATTCCACCCAATTCCTAGCAAATGGACTGGATTTGGATTTCCTGAAATATACACTGTTTGAGCCACATTATAGATTAGCAATTCTATAAAAAAATTTTGAACCAAACTCAGGATTAGGATTCATTTGGAATCCATTAATTACGAAAACGCAATTGTCAGGTCCAAATACCATTCCTATTCTATAAAATTGGTGAAACAAACCGGCCCTAATTGGAAGTATATATAGATGAAAGAGATTGTTAATAATTCCCCTTTTAAATTAATGGGCTGTTTGGTTCGTTTTTTAAATCGGTGGAAAAGTTTTACATCGTCTTCACATCAGATTTTTCATGGCCACGTAGGATATAAGTTTTCCGTCATTTTCTTTTCTCATCTTTGGTTCGCTAGGGTTGAAGAAGGGAAACTCGGTGAAAATCGTCGCCACATCAGATTTTTTTTTCTTCCCTAATTCCTTCCTCAACCTCGTGAAATCGACGAAAACTGTAGCCACGTCAGCTTTTTGCCATATAAATAAAAGTTTTCCCTTTTTTCCATGCGAACCAAACACAAGAAAAATAAATACATTGGTTTCCCACAATTTTTTTGTGCCAACCAAAGCGAAACAATCTATTTCTTAGAAAAGTTTGAAAAACTCAAAACTTATGTTTTTGTATATGGAAATACATTTCCCTATATCTAGGAAACGAACCAAACAGCCCCTAAAAAAAGAATTACATAACCCCCCACAATATGTTACATAGAAATCGAACCTCCCTAGTCTATAGTAGAACGAATAAATATTAATTAATAGCACAGACCCAATTATGAACTACGTACGTACGTATAACTAACAAATGAATGGGTACAAATCAATTACAACTGAACAATACTTAATCAGTTTGTTTCTTCGACCCATCAACAGCGAGTCACTGTCTCATGCTGACCGAAGAAATTAACCCCGTTACAGCCCCGCGTGGAACGGGCACGCGAGTCGACGGCAGCCAAGCCGCCCGCCGGCGATGAAGTGGCCGACGAGTGAACTGCCTGACGAACGGACGGCCGTACAACTATGTGGTACCCCTCCACCCACCTCCACCTCATCATCGCCCGGGCCCCACGTTCTTGAACTCCGCGTAGTACAGCGTGCTCAGCGCGAAGTCGCCCTTGAAACGGCCATCACCCGAGCGGTCGATGGAGCTGCTGATGTAGTTCTGAGGTACACCGTGCGCGAGTACATCATCCACGGCGCGCCGAGGTACGACCTCACGGAGCGCCGGGCGGCCACAGTCGGCGGCGGCCACGATGTCGCAAGAACTGGATCACGATCCCGTTTCTGGTTGGGGTCGGTCCGGCCCTGGGCGGTGCACGTTGCGCTCGCCGTGGTTGGCGGCGCGAGGAGGATCTTGCTGTTCTGGATGACGGCGGCGGCGTTGCCGAAGATGAAGTCGACGGTGGCCGAAGATGTTGCACTCGCGGTAGAAACTGGCGCTGGTGTAGACGCAGAGGGTGTCCTGGTAGCCCTCGAAGGCGCAGCGGAAAGAATACGGATTGGTCGCGCAGCGGAGGCAGGGCGACCGCCTGGGAGCCGGGGCCGTAGGTGTTGCGGAACGTTACGCCGATCGCGATGAATCTGTCGCCGAAAACGCCTATATAATTAACAACACATGATGACAATAAGAAATTAGATGATTATGATAATTTTTGTTAATTTCCTGTGTTTAATAAATTTCAATGTGCATCTAATTAATTGGTTTGTTTTAAAAAAAAATAAAGGAGAAGAAATTAAGGACGAAAATTAAAAGTTAATAATAAGATTGATGGAAAGCATAATTTTTTGCCTGATGTGATTTGTAAAATTGTCCCCACGGATCGCGTGCAGTGACATTAGGTAGGTAGGATCCAAATTAAATCCGCTTTTTGTCATGTAAAATTACAGAATATCATTAATTAATTGTCGCGCGAGCTAATATTTTACAGACAATGAGTATCATTTGATAAAGGTAACAAAATGTCTACGATTGTTACTCAAACAACAAATTAAAAAAGTCTATTCCATATATACTCAATTATATGAATCGATCTCCACTTCAAATTAACATGCGTGATCGTGCTCAATTTAATAAAGGTGACATTAATTAGCTTACCACAGGAATTCTGATTTTTATACCCTACATAATTACGAGGAAATCAAACATATTTTCATTTATTTTTTGTTAAAATCTCTCTTACACACTAGATGCAAGCAAGACTACTCTCCGCTACTTCAATTCAGATATATTCCACGGTATAATTTCATGGTAGGCCGAATTTCCCCGGGGGGTTTTGTGAATTTTACCCAAATTAATTTCTCATACACACTAGATCATGAACCTCAACTGAAAATCCTATGTTTTTTTATTATAAAAAAAAGTTGATGAATTATAAAGTTGGATCTTACTGAAAGTAGGGGAGCTGAAGGTGGTATATCCTCTCGCAACGCTCCTTGAGCCAGTAATAACGGTCCTCCTCAGCCCATCACCGAGCAGAGTGAAGATCAGTCAGAGCTACTATGCCACAGTCACGATTCATCGTAACCCCCGCCTTCCACATATTATCTACGATCCTCTTCCTCTCACCGGCCCTCACTCTCGCGCCGCCGCCGCGTCCACCCTGAGCGCCGCCCGCAACTCGTCCTGTACCTCCCCGACCGGCGTCCTTCGCCAGCCACTCAGCTTGTTCGTTCGACTGCAACAAGTTCTCTCTAATTGAACTCGCCGGCGTCGCAGAGAGCTGTTCGGCGAACGCCCGAGGAACGTCGTTCGACGTGTTCTGGGCGGTTGATGGGGAGGCAGTTGCTGATGAAGATGCGGAGCACGTTGTACCTGCATGTGATGGCTGACGATCTTGTGAGGCTTTGAGGTCGGAATGCACGCTCCTTTTGAATCAGGTGGCGGAGGTGGTGAGGCGGCGGAGGAGCCCCGTCTGGCGCGTCGACGGGGTGGCAGTTGCGGCGGGGGGAGGCGTAGCGGTGCGGGATTGAGACTGTAAGTAATGTGTGGTAGAGCTTCCAGCAAGTCGAGGAGGCCTTTCTGGTGCGGGTGGCGGCGGTGGCGGAGGCCTAGGGTTGTGACAGTGATGAGACTGGGGTGGACGGTGAGTTGTTGACAGGGCGGCTGCGGACGCACGCAGAGCTTGTAGAAGCGGTGCGGTGGCGAGGGAGGCGGCCCGGGGTGGAGGTCGGGGTTGACGGTAGTAGCGCACGCGTGCTGGTGGGCACGTGCCGGCACCACCAGCGGGGTTCAAATGTTCGGAGCTGGAGGACGGATGGAGGATGACAAGGCGGTAGGGAGAAGAGGGAGAGGGTGGTGAAGATCAGGAAGAAGTTGGTCATGTTGCTCATGTCGAATGGATGAATGAACGAACGAATGAGATATTGATCAGATCTATATATGATGCAGGTGGGGGGGTGGGGGTTTTATATATGTGTAAACGATGCGATTTTGGGGGGAGAAGCATAATAATGGTTAGTTTTGTGTGTGTTAAGGCGCAGACATTTGGATTAATTGAGTAAGGGTTTGACCCGACTAATTTAATTCGATCGGGACTCTTTTCCTCCGCTTGAGTTGTAATCATGCGAGGGTTGATCAAGAAAGGAAGCAGTTGTTGTGGTTTCGAACTTGGGTGTGTTCTATGTTAGGAAAAGTTCCACCGCGTGTGAGATCGACAAGTGATGCACGGTTCGGGTCACGGAACAAAAAAAATGTCAAGGGGTGATGTCATCAAGTGAAGCTGGGGTGGTATCGCACTGCGAACTTGCTCACGTGTATGTGCTTGGTGTGACCAGTTCCTCATCGGTAATGTTAGCGGTTACGCTTCCAATAGGCTATATTTGATCAAGGAAGTACTCTCAAATTTTAGAAGGATATGTGATTGTACCCAAGTAGATAAAAAGTGTTATTTACAAAGGTATACCATTTGTGAAGGGGTAATGTTTCCATCGGGATGACCCACCGTGCGGGGTGGTCTGAACCATGCTAGGACGGCCAAGTACCAAAGATGTCCCCAGTTTACATCTTCGTTACTCGGAACGCCCAACACGATATGAGGCATTCTGATAGAATCCTTACTCTCGTTGTAAAAGAGGGCAATATTCAGTGTGGTCTTACTCGTTATAAGATGGCATGAATTGGTGGCTCGTGATATCGACTAAGTTGTTGCTGGCTAAAATATTCCAACAAACACGCATTCAAAGTAGATTTTTATAAGAATGTATCATTATGCAATGTATATAATTCAGTTGTCGTCAGGACATAAAAAAGGGCATTCAACCCGTAAGTAGAAACTAATTAGGTTGTAGATATTCGTTGAATAATCACTTGTAATTTTCAAATTGCTGGAGCCCGGCTCTTATGATCGAGGTAAAAAAGAAAAAAAAAATGAAAAAGAACCCTTGAAGCTTACTCTAAAAGAACACGCACTTTTGTGCATCATGGACGAACCCTGCTCGTATTTTTAAAGATGTGTGTGATTAATGATTACGAATCATCATCAGCGGTGGCTAAAAAAGACTGGGTCTGTTGCTTCTGCTTCAATTCGTCGGAGGTTTCTTGCCATATAAATTTCACTCATTCATACAGATTTCAATTTATTATTATTATTATTATTAATTATTTACTAAACACACTGTACAGATTCCTTCCTTAAAGCAACAGTAAAGTCCCCGGCCGTGTTGCTTGCAACATGGAAAATTTGGTGTCAAATATTTTCGGGAAATTAACACTGTTTTCAATGCGAGAAAACAGGTGAGGAATTGAGTAAGAGTTTGATATTAGACTTAAAACACACTTATTATGATCCCGGGTTTCTTAGGGGAAAACAGTTACGGAGATGGTTTGGATAACGCTAGTAATGCGTCATGGAAGGACATTCTACTTGCTAAGTGTTACTCTCAACATTGACCGCGTGAATTGGGCTCGTCGCGAGAAATACGTTTCTAAATATTCTGGAGAGATAAAATGACTGGGTGATATTAGTTTAGGGCTTGTTCGGATTGAGGGGAATAAGGGAGAAGGAAAGTTAGGGGAACCATTCACCTTGTTTGGGAACATTTAGGAGGTGAAGTTATTCACCCTAGTTCCCCTTGGTTCACCCCTTAATAGTGTAAAATTTGTTACCCTCCAAATTGGGGTGTAATCAAGGGGAAGGGAACTCCTTTCCCTTCCCTTCCCTTCTCCCACCTAGTTTACCTTAACTTCCCTTAACCCCATTGAAATCCAAACACACCCTTAGATGTCGTTTGGCAAAGGGTTAAGTGAGAAGTTATGGAGACTTAACCCCTTCTTAACCCGTCAAACACAAAAAATCTATATAAGGGTTAAAGTGAGTTAACCTTCTATAATTTGCCAAACACAAAATATATAGAAAGGTTAAGCTAACCCCTCTAAATGGATTAGAATGAATTAACCCCTCAAAATGAGGGGTTTACTAATACTCCTATTTAGAAGGATTAAGAGCTAACCCCTCTAATTAAAAAGAAAATAGTCAAAATCCTTATTATTCCCAAACACTAAAAATGATCATAAGTGTTAAAATAAAAATTATATAATGGGTTAATAATTTAGTCATTCGGATTATCGAATGGGATAACTATGTTAATCCTTCTCCTTAATCCCTCTTCATTAACCCTTTGCCAAACAGGGCCTGAATTAATTACTCTGTCAACTGATACGTAATTGGGCTATTGTGTGCTACTCTTAGATTGACTGTAGCTATGCTGAAGCTCATGATACTAGAAGAGTCTGGAAGTGGGAAGGATGTAACATGTTCTCTGTTAAGTCTTATTAATTGCAAGTTCTTAATAGATGGGGGCAGTGGATTCAACTGTGCGGATAATTTGAAAGTCCCAGTTCTTCATAAGATCAAAATCTTAATTTGGTTGATACTGAAAGAGAAACTAAGCACTAGAGATAGACTAATTTTAAAAGGGCTTAATGTTGATCTTGTGCGTCCCCCCCTTTTGGAGGCCCTTACTGCATGGGGTTTCCATATCAGATATATATTTGAGAACACTGAACACCCTTGGTCTCATTAGATGAGATTCTTGCAGATCAAAGACCCAGATGAGATGTTCACTGCGGTGCTATTCTTTGAGCGAATGAGAAAAATAATTGAATTTTTAAGAAAAAGATCAAACATGCTCTGTATCTTTTAGTACAAGCTAATCACTTTGTTGCCTTGTGGTTAGCTCTTGTGAATTTTAGTTCTTGTACAAATGAGGTCGATGAGTTGGGGGCACCATAGACCAAGTATTATTGCTGTAAGACATGGTTTTTTGACATTTTTAATAGTTTCAACTCGTTTTCAGGTTAGCCCGAGTTCACATTTCACGAGCTATAACTTGGGATTTTTGACATTTTTAGAGTTTTGCAACTTAACAATAAGTACTATATATGTGGGAGCATATCAAGGTCACTTAGGTCATAACTTATTTTCTCCTGCTTACCTAAATTACTAGGTTCATTTCATCAACGACCACGAAACACGTTCTGTTGGTACAAACCCGGAGTCCAATATAGCAAGTTCTCAACGAATAGTAGGACAGAAGTAATGAAATGAACACACAGATTTACATGAAAACCCCCTAAATGAATTTGGGGTAAAAACCACAGGCAAGTGTAGGCATCGAAAATTGACTATAGGTCTCCACGAACAGCTCAGTGTTAAGAAATGACGATGAATGTCACCATCTGGTTCACAAAAGCTTGATTGATGTCGGTGAATGCTTGAAGTAAACCGACGAACTACGTGAAACAACGGAACTTCGGAATGATGAAGATATGAACCGATCGGGAACCTCGTATCGTTCACAAACGGTAAAATACCCTTCGTGTCTCATTTATTCCGTGGATGATTTAATCATTGGAACTTGTAGAACTCCTCGTCAGCTTTTCAACGCACTTGGAATCACTCAAATCCGAGTTCGGACGAAGAATTTACGGCGAAAACAACCAAACAGGTATAACGGAGCGTCTCAGGCTGAACTGGGGCACCCGAGGTGTCTCGGCACGGGCGAGACACCCTAGGATGTCTCGGCCCAGTTTGAGACACCCTGGGGTGTCTCCAACGCAGAAATGGTCTTTTAGGCTGTTTTAACCACCCGAAACCCCCTGGAACCTATAAATACAGCCCCGGGTCCTCATTTTTTTGGGAGCTGGAATTTTGGAGATTAGGCGAAGCCCTGCCGGATTGAAGACTGAAGGTGCACGAATTTCAGAGAGGAGGAGGAGAGATCGGATCGAGTTCTTCAACGTAAGAGAGAGAGAGAGATTCGTCAGATCTACAGTTTCCCGGATCCGTTCCTTAAGATTATCCCGTTGCGGTAATCTTAAGAAGAGTGATTATCTCGCTTCGCCGAGATAAGAGCTACGGTTTCTCGATCCCTTCGCGGATAGACGAAGCTCTGCCCAATTTTTTCAGCAATCAGATCTGATCGACGGTGGTCCACGGATAAACCCCGGCACAGGCAAAGACACCCACGCAAGCAGAAGACCGATAAACAATCTCTGTGTTTGTTTGATAAAGTTGTAAATTTTTTTATTTTCATTGTGTAAAAGTCTTATAAAAAGACTGATTTTTTGTATTCGTTGTAAACGTCTGAAGTTTATAATGAATCCTGCAATGAAAACATCAACTTTCACCGCAAACAAACTGGCGACCACACTGGGAGCCAACAGCCTCGCTGCCGAGGTTGTCGTGCCGCAGCCAACGATCAAGATCCCCATGGCTGAAGAGGTCGAATACGAGTTCGACCAGTAGAAGTTCGAGGAGTATGTCTCCTTCTCCTCCTCCAGATCTGCCTCTCCTTGCAGGTGCAGGAAGGCGTCCTCCTTCCAGAAGATCCGTCGGTCTCCAGATCTGAAGACCCAAAAAATCGATCTCTCCGTAGCCGATGCTACAGTCGTACCTCGCAACGGTCCGCCGGCATCCAATGAGACCAGATCTGCAGATCTGAACTCCTTCACGATCAAGGAGTCGACTGCTGAAGGCACACTAACTCTATCAAAGAGAGCACGTCAAAGGAAACGCCAACGCCTCGCGTGCCAATTCGCCAAGGCTTTGGATCAGGTGGATGGACTCCATTACCAAGCAGATCTGGAGTTCAGAAAGCGCCAAGTGGCTAATCTGTTGCCACGACCAGCATCGGAATCCTCCTCTCGATCTCCAATTAACGAATGGGCTCGTGTTAAAAGAACCCGCTCTACTATCGAAGAACGGATCCAGAAGTGCCGCACCTTGCTTGCGCATGCCCGGACCCTTGTGCGAAAAGCACAGGAAATACAAAAGGAAGAGGCAGTTAAGAGATCGCCGAGATCCAAACAAGTTTGGGTGCCAAAAGCCAAATCAGCATCTAAGGCAAAAGCAGGCGACGTTGCTCTCCGGCCTTCGTCAACTCCAGACCATGCTCCCGCATTTCCGGTGAAACCCTATGACAGTGTGGGTCTCTCCAAATCTAGAATCCCATTGAAGGATCGTGTCGGTACCTTACCCGAGAATCGAGGAAAAGCACCTATAAAGGAACACTTGGGACCATTGAAGGAACCCCGAGCAAACATCCCCGAGAATCGAGGAAAAGCACCTATAAAGGAACACTTGGGACCATTGAAGGAACCCCGAGCAAACATCCTGACTGGGGGTCGTACGCGACATCCTAACAAATTAATTTCTACAACGGCCCGCTTGGCGGTGCGTGCAGAAAACCAGGAGCCCGTTAAGATTTCACCCTCACAAAGGTATGATTCCAAGCGTGTGACTCCTGTAGACGCCGACAAGGCGATGTTTACTCAGAGGAAAACGCGTCAGAC
>NC_033797.1:145106750-145118571 GCF_001876935.1 Asparagus officinalis | reverse complement strand
TAAAAAATTGGTTTTGCAGATTGAAAAAATCGTTATAAGAATCGGTTTGAAAGCAGTTCTCCGTCGATTAGTGGTATATTGGCGATGGTCGATTGGTTTTATGATTAGTCATTCGATAGCACTCGGGAGGCCGAGTTTGATCTTACGTGTATTTTCTCAGTGAAAGAAGATGCGTACATCTATTTATTACTATTATGTCGATGCATGTTGGTTACCCTCTATTTTCCAGATCTGCTATACGATGCGGTTAGTAAGTACACATCCTTTCAAAGAGTGTGAGATGAGAGGATTTGGGTGAGGCGAAGAAGGCGCATTTTTATGGGGGATGGAGATCGGCATCGAGATAAGAAATGGGAAAATTCTGTTTGACACATGTGGCTTTATTGACAGAAGGTTTTCAGCGATTGTAATGTTAACACTGATACGCCGGCTTGAAGTAGCCTTCTCAAAGTTCAGGGTGTAATTACCCGTTATTGGCAACTACATTTATTGAGAAGGCATTTCAGGCTGACTGCGTTAATATCCATCCTACGAGGGTATAGTTCAAAGATCTTGCGATTTGATTGATTTGATGTTTCGATGCCTACTCAAATAAGAGTGTGCCAGTGTATGCGTTGTGCATTTAGAGCCACAAAAGTACTATGGTCAACCGATGTTTAGATGTATTTGGTATTCTGTGCGAGCTTGAATTATGGAATAAGCCGCAGGCATTTAAATCGGAAGGCTATAACTTCAACAACACCCCCGTTATAATTAGGTTGACGCTTAACCCTTCACCCTTCAGACCTCACTATCACCTAACGCTCACCCTTTTCACCCTTCCCCTAGCCCACCCCCCAAACCCTTAACCCGAACCCTTAACATAACCTCCGAAACTCACCACCTTCACACCACCCTTAACCCTAACACCACCTAACCCGAACCCGTAACCCTTGAACCCTTAACCTAACCCCGCCTTAACCTGCACCCGAGACCTTAACCTTTACAGCGGGAGACCTGCCTTAGACCCTTTACTCCTGAGAACCCTTAACCCAGAAAACAGATACTCCTTTAGACGACTATGTTAAACCACTCTAACAACTCTTTAACCATAGACAAGTTTACGCGGCTTTTAACCTCTAACCTCATTGGGCAGCACCGCTCAACCTTTAACCCTCGGCCTTAACCCAAGCCGTCACAGGGAACCTTAACCCTAACCCTAACCGACCTGTGAGATGGATTTGAGGTAGCCCTTCAATAGTACCCCTAGCTAGAACACTTTGTGGTACTAGGCTCCCTTTTAACCCTAACCCTTCATGACGCCTAATCTCTTGAAGCCGGGCAACTCCTAACCCTCCTTAACTTGCCTAACTCAAACACTTAATTAAATTAACTTTTTTATTTATGCAATAATTCATTTCAAAATTAACATTTTTTGACAATTTACAAGTAAACCTAATTCGATCAAAATTAACATTTTTAATTCCAAGAAACATAAATTCATAAATCTTCATTCAAATAAATTACAATGGGTAAACCGTAATTTCATCAAACCCTAACCACTTCATCAGGTGGGCCTATAGCCGATAGACACGCTAATGCATCCTAGTCTACTCGATCTTCTCCCTCGCACTCCCCTCTGCGCATCTATGCAGTCTGCCGGGGATTTGGATGACACGCGGGGCTCGCGGACTCACGTTGGGGTCGGCCCCGCCAGCCAAACAGCGATCCGGGGCAGAGAGAGAGGCACTAGGAGGAGTGAGAAGGAGGATGGAGATGTATTAGGCGGTGGTGGTGAGGGAAGAGAGATTGGGGACCAAGGAGATAGAGAGAGAGAGAGAGAGATTGTGCAACAGGGGACATAGAGGGTTACCGTGTTGGAGATATCACTCGCGTATATGTAGGAATGCACGCGAAGGAGGCGGTCGGGCAGCGGGCGAAACGGCGGCGCCGGGGGATTTCGGCCGCGGTTCGGCTTGTCTATGACCGGAAGACAAGAGTATCGGCTGTTTCGGCGAATACCTGGGGCGGGCGGGTGTGAGTTTCGGAAGAGAGGGGGTTCGGAGAAGGGGGGCGAATTTTTTTCGGGGAGGGGAAGGAGTGTGGATTTGGTGGTGGTGGTGATGTAGGGGGGGAGGGGGTGGGGGTGGGGTGTGTGGAGTGTGGTGCATGCGTGTATGTGTGTGTGCATGCGTGCGTGCATGCACGCGTGCGTGCATGCGTATAATATTTTTATGTGATGGTGGTGTTGATGGTGCGTGCATGCGTAGTGATGATAGTATTGGTTGGTGAATTGGTTAGTTAGTCGTGGTTGTGTTGTTGTGGTGCGTGCGTGCGTATGGTTGGTTATGTGATTGCTTGGGGGGTGATTTGGTCATGGTGGGGGAGGGGAAGGAGTGTGGATTTGGTGGTGGTGGTGATGTAGGGTGAGGGGGAGGGGGTGGGGGGTGGGGGGTGTGGAGTGTGGTGCATGCGTGCATGCGTGCACGCGTGTATGTGTGCGTGCGTGCGTATACGCGTATGTGCATGTACACGTATGAGCATGTACGCGTACATGCGCATATGGTGAGAAATTGTGCGTGTACGCGTATTGTTGTAAAAATTATGCGTGCATGCGTTGTTAGGGTGTGTGTATGCGTTGTTGTAAAAATTGTGTGTGCGTGCGTATAATACATAAGAATATGCCATGATACTCTCTTATTGCTATACTTGAATGTCATGCCATGTTGTTAACGTTTGATTTATAATTGCAGGCCGGGACTTCTAGACAAGGTGGAGCTGGTGATGAGGATGATGATCAAGAGGACTGATTTGTTTTTTTACCTTTGAAAACAATGAATGAGTGTGTTGTATAAACAATACTTATCATGGTGTGTACTGTATAAACAACGCTTACTATGTTGGGATATTTTAATTAAATTATGTGTTATATATGCGTGAGAATGAATATTATACTGCTGATTGAACAGGATTTTAAATTTATTATATTATTGTACAGGTTTTTTCAATTTTCAAATTATTTTTTAAAAAAATATTGGAAGCTTTTAGCAACGGATTATCCGTCGCTAAATACACTTTTAGCGACGGAAAATAGATAATATTAACGACGGATTTTCCGTCGCTAAAGTTAATAGCGACGGAATATTCGTTTTTTTTATTTTTTTATTTTTTCAAAAATAGTAATTAGCGACGGATTTTCCGTCGCTAATAGTTATTAGCGACGGATTATCCATCGCTAATGTTTCGTCGCTAAAATTTAGCGACGGAATATCCGTCGCTAAAACACATGTTCGCTACCCTCACTATACGGACGATATTTTAGCGACGGAATTTTATGTTTTCCGTCGCTAAAGGTTTTAGCGACGGATTTTCTACTTTTAGCGACGGATTTTTCCGTCGCTAAAAGTTATGTTTCCAGTTCTCAAATCTTGTTTACCGGGTGCTAAAATGTTTATATGGGTTGTTACTAGCTCAAGAGCTAGATATGGTTGCCTCTCTTGATTTTTGTGTAAATCAATGATGGTTTGGTTTTATACTCTTAAAAATGATTTTTAGTTTTTAAAATCCATAGTTCATGATTCTTGTATGTTTTTCTCACTTTTGAACTATGAAAACTTTGTTTTGATTTGTTGTTTTGAATTCATTATAATTCACTTATATGATGATATTTATGTGTTTGTGCTAATGGATCATCTATTCGTGCTTTATAATGTATTCTATGAGTGGTTTGACCAAGTCTTACAAAAGATTTTTTTTGTTGATCAAACATCATTCTTGGTTTAAATGGTTGATTTATGATTTTATTTGGTTGATTTGTTTTCATTCGAAAACTCTTTTTGCATGATTCTCATGTTTTCTCCCTTTGGATTTCATAAATCTATTTTTTATACATAGTTTTTAGGCTTGTATTTTGAGACACCTATTTATCGTGACATATCATTATGTGTTCTCATTATCTTGTTTGAATGTGAGTAATTATTAGCATATCTTTTATGTTTGCTCACATATTTGCCTTGATCTTTATTGCACATATTTTATATGGCATTTTGATAGGGGGAGTTATTCCTCATTCTATGTTTAATTTTATACTCACCTATGCTTATTGATAGGGGGAGCTTTCACTCTCTTAATTCGTTTGTCTCCTTTTTAATGTTGTCAAAGGGGGAGAAATATTGTGAGTATAGTCTTTCTTGTTTATATGCATGTGAATTATAAATTATATATTATTCATTTACTTCATGCATATACTTCTTTTTATAAATTGTTTGTCATCATCAAAAAGGGAAGATTGTTGGCCTTCTTGTTTTGATGATGTTTAACAAACAATTTACCATTAATGTTGTTTGTCTAGTATTTGTGTTTTCCTATGTATTGTAGACAAACAACGTAGTTGGAGGATGGATGGAATAGCGCTTCAACGATCATATCCAAAGGAGGTTGGCGGAATGTCGGATTGAAGCCTATATAATTCAAGTTAAAGATCAAGTTCAAGCTTCATCCGCAACGTGTACCAAGTCAAGCTTAATTGAAGATCAAGATTGCTTGGGTAATGTAGTTTAGGATTTATATTATGTGTGTTAAGTACTCTAAGCTCAATTATCTATACACACACATTTTATTGGTTTCCTTGTATATATATGTAGTCACATATATATACAACACAAGTTTTAGTTTTCATGTTTATAAATATGAAATTACTTGTTTCATATTTATTATTGTGATTTGGTTTATCTACTTAGATATGAGACAAATATATTTTCATATACATACTCATAGGTTTTATTTTCTATTGTATTTGTGAAAATATTGTATTCTTAGTTTGTAGACTTTAATATCAGTTTATACATATTTTACTAAGTCTATAAAAACATTTCATAAAGTTTTAAAAGTTGGTTTATGTCAAAACATTAAAATTCAATCTCATATTTTCATGTTTTGGACTATTTTGCAAAATGATGATTTTTCACTAATGGGAAATGCAATTTGGAAAATTCTTGTTGTAACATGTTCACTTACATGTTTATATACTTTTCCCAAAGTTTCATAATTTTTGGACTTCATTTGTTATTTTTAACACATTTTTAAAAGTCTCAAAAATAGCTTTAAAAACATGTTTTGAGTGTATCAGATTTCGGTCGACCGCACCGGTCGACCGAACCTGAGTTCATATGCTCACTGGGCGACAGAGAGTCTGTCGGTCGACCGGTCCGGTCGACAGATAAAATTTCCGGTCGACCGATGAATTTTCTGGTCGACCGACGAGAGCTTTTTTAGCTTCCAACGGCTAGTTTTCTTACCGTTGCTTGGGGCTGTTTTTGTCTTTTGACTTGGGATTTTTAGCTGAGGTTTTGGAGGATATAAATACTCTCTTTGATCTTAGTTTTCTACATAGCTAAGAAGTTTTTAAACAAGGGTTGGAAGAAGGGTTTAAGCTTGTTTAAGCTTATTTAAGGGTTTGTTTTGTTTGTGAAGAAGTTTTCACAAGTGGAGGAGATCATCTTCTTGTTTGGGCTTCATTTCACAAGTGGAGGAGATCATCTTCTTGTTTGGGCTTCAATCTCCATCTCTCCATCTTGTTATTCAGAGAAGAATCTCTAAACTCATTTCTAGCTATTTATTATTTTGTTTATAATTTCTATATGCTAGATTTTAATTGAGTTTAGTTTTGATTTTGATTTCACTCATTGTTTACACACACCCACTTGAGCTTATTGTATTTGCATTCTTAATATATTAGGGTTGTGAGAGTTGTAACATTGAGTGGGGACTTTTATTGTGTTCTCATCCATATTAGAGAACAATTTATATTTGTTACATTGTGAGATTGTTAGGTTTTCGGTGAGCTAGAAACCGAGTGTGTTGTTAAGTTTTCGGTGAACTAGAAAACCGATTGTGAGGAGTGACGTTGATCGGTGAGCGTTGACAACCGATACTGTGAGGTGTAAACGTTATTCGGGTGAACGTAGAAAACCCAGTTGTGATAGTGGATTTCTCCCCGGGAGTGGGGAGCGGAGACGTAGGACGGAAGGTCCGAACTCCGTGATCATATTGCTTGTTTGAGTTTGTCTTTGGCGTATTTGTTTTTGCAGTTATCTTATATCGCCAATTGTGCATTACTCATTTATTTCATCCACTATCTTGTTTAGATTATTTACCCTTGTGTTGTTATATATCCTTGCATATATCTCTACCATATAGGATATATCTCATTGTTCATATTGCTTATCCTAGCTTATATTCTTGTTGTATTTCATACTTGTTAGGATAACTTATTAATTAGCTTTTATTGGCATTTAATCGGATTAGATTAGCATAAGACCCTAATCACCCCCCCTCTAGGGTCTAACATCCTCAACTTCCCGTGATGGCACTTCCTCCTTCTCCTTCCCCTTGAGCTTCTTCTCATGGACCTTGAGCTTTCCGATGAGGCTATCGAGAGCTAGAGTAGTAAGGTCATGAGCTTCCTCAATGGCCATAGCTTTGGGCTCCCATGCCGGAGTCAAAGAGCGAAGTATCTTGTAGTTCATCTGTTGAATAGACAAGTGCTTATCAAGACCATGTAATTCATTGATGATATTAGTAAAACGGGAAAACATAGCATCAATGGATTCATTAGGAAGCATTTTAAATAGCTCATAATCATGCATAAGCCCACTAATCTTAGATTCCTTAACTTGGGGGTTCCTTCATGTGTGATACATAATTTTATCCAAATTTTGTATGCGGTTGCACACGTGGAAACTCTATTGTATTCATTGGGGGAAAGACCACAAATTAAGGCGTTCATGGCCTTTTCATTGAGATTGGCTTGGTGCCTTTCTCCATCGGTCATGTTCCCGACTTTGGACTTCTCTACATATTTCTTTTCTATGAGCTCTAGGATGTCAAGATCAATGCAACGAAGGTAAATTCTCATCCTAGCCTTCCAATAAGCAAAATTGCTCCCGGTGAAGAGTGGTGGTCTAGTGGTGGATTATCCTTCTAACATATGCATATTCAAAGAGGCCTCCATTAGATCTTTTCTCTAAGGTTGTTAAACCAAAAACTGATATAGAGACCAAAGCTCTGATACCAATAATTAGGGTCAAGAGGCTCTAATTATGCAATAAAAATTAAAACAAGCAAACCACAATATTCTAATGCGATCAAAGTAAAAGAGATAGGATTAGGAATTGTTATCCTTTGACGCGCGATGTGTTAACGAGGTTCGGTCCGCTGACCTACGTCCCCGCTCCCCACTCTCGAGGAGAAATCCACTACATACCCGGTTTGGAAGCCGGAACTTCGTCTACACAACGATCCCCTCACGATCTCACACTACACAGTTGATCTCAACAGATCACACTCCCTCACAGTTGATCTACACAAGATCACACTCACAAAGCAATAGAAATGGTGTCTCTCTTTACAAGTCCCTATGGCAAAGAGAAAGAATACTGAAGCTGGAAAGTGAGCACACACAAAAAAACAGAGAAAACACAGAGAACAGATTTTGAAAATTTTTCTCAGGAAGACAGCGTCTCTATGGTTTTTGCAGAAATTAGGGCAGCCAAGAAGATGAAGGAGTATGGGTTTAAATAGGAGAGATTAATCATTTTAAAATCATAACCCAATCTTCCTAATTAAGAAATAATCTTCTATTCAGACTATGCCACAGGCTGTGCCAAACACAATTAAGTGATAGCACAGTAAACAAGGCAAACGACCGTTAAAAAAGTCTCGGTTGACCGAATAGATTTTTGGTCGACCGACAGAACGTTCGGTCGACCGAACTAATGAAATCGGTCGACTGACGAAAAATCCGGTCGACCGCGAGCAGGTCTGAAAACAAAGGAAAAAGCAGAGACTTCATCGGTCAACCGCACCGGTCGATCGATAGAAAAATCGAGCTTTCGGTCGACCGGTGCGGTCGACCGACAAACTCTCTGTTGTCCAGTGACGAAAGATCATAAGTGCGGTCGACCGGTGCGGTCGACCGCATTCTGACATATTCTAGAAACAGTATTTTTGACTCAACAGAAATATTTAGAAAATATTTATTTGACCTCTGAAAATTATGAAACTTTGTAAAATGTTTTTAATACTAAAAACTAAAAACAAACTGTTTGAAAAAAGAATTTTGCAGATAGGTCCTCATACTTGTGAAAAATAGTATTTTGTGAAAAACGCTTAAAAGCATAAGTATGAAAACGTGTGTGTGATGGTCGACCGGTGCGGTCGACCGATAGAAAAATCAAGATTTCGGTCAACCGCACCGGTCGACCGACGACCTCTCTGGAGCCCAGTGACGAAAGACCTTAAGTGCGATCGACCGGTGCGTTTGACCGCATTCTGATATGCTCCAGAATTGTGTTTTGACTCAAACTAAAATATTTAGAAATATTTATATGACCTCTGAAAATTATGAAACTTTGTAAAATGTTTTTAATACTAAAAACAAACTGTTTAGAAAAGGAATTTTGCAGATAGGTCCTCATACTTGTGAAAAATAGTATTTTGCGAAAAACGCTTAAAAGCTTAAGTATAAAAACGCTTTGCCTACATTCTAATACTAGAGAGAGAATAAAAACTAGCTAATATCCTCACATAGAATACAATTCTTGAGTCTTGATATAGCTTGAGTTTGGATGAAGCTTTTATATGAATTTGTTGTTCTTGAAATAACATTGCTTCATCACTATGCCTCCTCCTTCTTTGGATATCATCGTTGTAGCGTATATTCCATCCAATATTCCATGAATGGTACTAACAAGCTTGATACATGAATTTACTACATTTGCACTCAATAAGCCATTAGTACCGTTAATGGTGGTTGTAAAACATCATCAAAACATAAGGACTAACATTATGCTAATCTAATCCGATTTTATGCCAATTAAAACTAATTCAAATATTATTCTTGCAAGATAGATATACAATATGATATAAGCAAGAATATGCAATATGAACAATGAGATATATCCTATATGATGAAAATATATGTAAGGATATATAAACTAACACAAGGGTGATATAATCAAACTACAAATGTGATAGGGCAAAATAGACAAGAGTAATAGGCAATTGGCGATATAAGATAAATGCATAAGTAAATACGTCAATGACAAACTCAAACACACTCAAATGATCACGGAGTTCGGACCTTCCGTCCTACGTCTCCGCTCCCCACTCACGGGGAGAAATCCACTATCACAACCGGGTTTTCTACGCTTACCCGAATAACGTTTACACCTCACAGTGTCGGTTTTCAATGCTCATCGATCAACGTTCACGAACACTCACAATGTCGGTTTTCAACGTTCACCGATCAACGTCTACACTCCTCATACTCGGTTTTCTAGCTAACCGAAAACTTTACAATCTCACAATGACAACAAATAATTTGTTCTCTAATACAATGCGAGAACTCAATTAAAGCTCACACTCAATTGTTACAACTCTCACCAACCCAAATATACTATGTATGAAAATACGATAAGCTTAAGTGGGTGTGTGTAATTGTTACAACTCTCACCAACCCAAATATACTATGTATGAAAATACGATAAGCTTAAGTGGGTGTGTGTAACAATGAATATAAATAAAACTTAACTCAAGAAGAACTAGCAATAAGATTGATATGAAATGTAATAGTAAAAATGCTAGGAAATAGAGTTAAGGAAACTTCTCTATAAACATAAAAAGAGGATGATGAAATATTAAAGATGAACTCTTCAACAGCTGATGTAGACTCCTCTTTGTAAAACCCCAAACATAAAACAAACTAACCAAGCTTAAACCCTTAATAAACTTTTGTTTTTAAAACTTCTTGGTTAGTTTGAGAACTGAGATCAATGGGGTATTTATAGCCTCCCAAAACCTCAGCCCAAATACCCAAACAAAAAGACCAAAAAGCTCCAAACAACGGCTGTAGAAAATAGCCGTTGGGAATGAAAAGACAGAGCGGTGGTCGATCGTGAAATTCTCACGGTCGACCACGAGGCAAAAATAAGTCTGAGAAAACTTCCAGAGAAAGCTACGATCGACCATGACGGTCAACTGTGGGAACTTACAGGCTGACGGTCGACCATCCCGGTCGACTACGAAAGTCTCTGCTGGCTCCTCAGGGAAAAACATAGGCGCGGTCGACCGTTGCGGTCGACCGTAAACATATATATGAAAATACAGGTTTTGAAAGCAGTTTTCTGATTTTAAAACACTGTTTAAAAATATCAAATAAATTCTAAAAAATATAAAACTTTGGAAAATAATTGTAGACATGATAATACACATGCTACAAAAACTGGTTTTTAGAAAGGACCTCCCAAATAATGATAATACACATGCTACAAAAACTGGTTTTTAGAAAGGACCTCCCAAATAAAAAATATCATTATTTTACAAAATAGTCCAAAACATGAAAATGTGAACATAGGAGTTTTGATATTTTAGCTTAACCATGTTTTGAAACAATACAAAATGATTTTATAGACTTAAAGAAAGATATAAACTATTGTTATGAAGTCTATAAACAATGAATATAGTATTTTATCAAAATACACATATAATGCACTAAAACATGATTTTATTGAACTATATAATATAGATATTGATGAAATCATATGTATGCATATAAGTATGAAACAAGAAATTTATTTTCAATTGTATTTAATTGTTTCATATTAAAACTTGAAAACTCAAAACCATGTATGTATATATATAAATATACCCAAGCTTGATTGATCTTCGATGTAGCTCAACTTGGTACACTTACGGATGAAGCTAGAACTTGAAGCTAGAACTTGAATGCGTAGGCTTCACTCCTTAATTCCGCCAACCTCCATTGGATATGATCGTGAATACGCAATTCCTTCCATCCTCCAACATATTGTTTGCCTAGAATAAATATAAAACACAAACACTAGACAAATAATATTAGTGGTAAATTATTTGTTAAACATTATCAAAACAAAGAGGCCAACAGTTACACCTATGTAAGGGATTGTTTAGGGTTTCTAATCAATCAGATATAATCAAAGAGATATTCTAATCAAGAGAGATTAGGGTTTAGAGAGAATTGATAGTTTGTTCTCGATTCTAGTAAGATTGTGAGAGAGTGATTGTAATCTTTTCATATCATAATTTAGAGAGGGTATTTTCTTTCGCCACATACTGAATTATTCTTGTGTTTCTGTCATCCTCTTCTCAAACCACCTTTGATAATTCTCTGATCAAAGGTGCTCGCACGATGACTCGTATCACCAAATAACCAATTTCAACTAATAAATAACAAATTTAGATTTCTTACTATAAATAATCGTTTGAATAATGATAAGTACGGGTCCAACTATAGACACTCCTAAACAGTAACTTTGGGGGGGGGGGGGGGGGGGGGTGTGAGGACTAAAGTGCCCTTCTCCCAAACCAAAACATGCCAAGTCCATTCCAGAAACACCCTCAACATCAAAGGGCATTTTCGGCAATCCAACTCCCAAAATTACTGTTTAGGAGTGGATATAACAAATATGGATAAGTACCGGATTACTTTTTAAAATCGAGGTATTGAAATGGGGAGGTATGAGACGAAATTAGAAGGTATTAAATAGTATACGATAGGTTTTGGAAAGGGTACCAGTAGTTTTGGTGTGTTTTTTAAAGTAAGATAGTGAAACATGGAGTTTTGACTATGTTTAGCACAGGATAAAATGCAAGCGATGTGATAAATTGAAGAGGATCTAATCATTTCAACCTCCATCGTCCATTTCAATTTCAAAAGATCAAATTGGAGAATGCAAAATTACCAATCTTAAATTAATGATCTTCACAATAGTGGTTTTTAATAAAATAATTTTTTTAGAATAAT
>NC_033797.1:145014250-145101750 GCF_001876935.1 Asparagus officinalis | reverse complement strand
GTTCTTCTGCCATCTCACAAATATGATAAATTATCTCCCAGAGCTATTTCTTGTGTCTATTTAGGAATTAGTTCAGAACATCGAGGTTATCGTTGTTATGATCTCGCAACTCGCCGAGTTCATATATCTCGTCACGTTTAGTTCGAAGGGGATTCTCCATAATATCATGCTTCTGATGACTTCAATTTCATCCACTCTACTGATCATGCTTCCCCGTCAGCTGCATCACCCACTTCTTCACCTTAGTTTTTCTTTTGAGATCTCCCTGATATCTCTCCATCTCCTTCTGTTGACCCTTCCTCACCCGAGCATTTTCTTACACCATCTGATCCCTATCCCGTAGACACGACACTCATTCTAAAAAATACTGTTGATCTCCATGTACCTGCGCTAACATATCCCCCGCCTGAGGTTTCTCTTGCTCTTCGTCAAGGCAAACACCCACATGTCAAGCCTGCCCGATATGCTTCAGTTACTTCCTATTTACCTATCTTTCATAACTTTCTTACTGCCATTCATACTACTGTTGAGCCAAACTCCTTTCATGAGGCAGTTCAATTTTTAGAGTGGTGACTGGCTATGGCTGAGAAATTTCAGGCCTTTAAGCAAACACATTCCTGAGATGTTGTTCCCTGTCCCCCTTGGATCTCTCTTGTTGGTAGTAAATGGGTTTATATAGTCAAATATCGTCCTGATGGCACCATTGAACGTCGAAAAGCTCGTTTAGTGGCTCGAGGTTTTACTCAGTAACAAGATATTTATTATGAGGAGACATTTGCTATTGTTGCTCAGATACCCACCGTTCGTACTCTACTTACGGTTGCTGCTGCTCATCGTTGGCCCTTAATTATACCAGATGGATATCAATAATATTTTTTCATGACTCTTTATTTGAGACAGTATATATGCAACCGCCTCCAGGGTCCAATATTTCACCGGGACACGTATGTCTCATTCGTCGTGCTATTTATGGTCTCAAGTTGGCGCTCCGCGCTTGGTTTGAGTGTTTTCGTGATGTCGTGCTGAAGGTGGGTTTTATGGAGAGTCATCAAAATGCTTCTCTATTTGTTCGCACTACATCATGGCAGAGTTTTATTACTCATTTATGTAGATGATATGATCATTACAGGTAATGATGTTGCTAGTATACAGTTTGTAAAATTAATCTCAATTATAACAAGAGTTTCACATAAAGGATATTGGATCTATTTGCTATTTTCTTGGTCTAGAAATTTCTCAGGGCCCGCAGGGTGTACTACTGTCTCAACAGAATTATCTCTCAGATATTCTAGATCACGCTGAGCTAACTGACGATGCAACTATCAATACTCCACTTCAACAGAATGTCAAACTTGGCACTACTGATGGTGAGCCTCTATCCGATCCTATCCCATACCGACATCTTATTGGCCAGTTGGTCTATATGTGCATCTCTCGACTAGATATCTCTCATGTTGTTCGCATTGTCAGTCAATTTGTTAGTGTCCCACATTCTGCATACTATGCTGTCTTATTACGGATTCTCCGGTATCTCTGAGGTACTATCACTCGCTCTTTTATGTTTCCTACTACATTCAAGTTAGAGATTTGTGCATATTCTGATGCTGATTGGGCTGGTGATCCCACTACTAGAATGTCGACCACATGTTATTGTATATTTCTTGGTGATTTCCTTATTTCCTGGCTGAGTAAGAAACAAAATGTTATTGCTCTTTCCAGCACTAAGACAGAGTATAGTAAAATGTCCACTATAGCTAAAGAGATTATTCATCTTCGTCGTCTTCTTGGTGATTTTGGTATTATGTTACGACTCCTACTCCTCTCTACTGTGATAATAAGAATGCCATCCGGATTGCTAATAATCTGGTATTTCATGAGAGGAGCAAACATATTGAGATCGACGCTCATTTTGTATGTCAACAAGTTATCAAGGACAAGACAATTTTACGTCCTTATGTCTCATCCGCTGACGAGCTTGGCAGATTTGATCCAACATGAGTTTGGGTGAGGGGGGAGGGTATTGATAATATTGTGTTTTTTTTTTGACAGAAAAAACAAGGGATATACCTTGTTCATTAAAATCAAAAGTAGTTTACAAAAGAAGGATATGAATTGTATCCATTAATTGGTAGATAGAAAACTTAATTTCTCTTGACTATTGATGTATAACCTTCTTCTCCCAAACATCCATGAAGATGAAGAGAGGGCCTTGCCGTCATTCATCGTTGACATGGATATAAAGGAGAACCAAAGCCTGCCATACATTTGGAGAAAAGAAATTAAATTTTCTATAGACCAATTGTAAAACAAAAGTATAACATCAAAATTTAATATGTACAAACAAAACCTGATACAAAAAAACCCCAACTTTCTTAGCCACTGCTGCGAACAATAGGCTTCTCTTTTAAAACTTTTGCTAACTGAAGAGCTGCATTCCTTGTACCAGAACCTGCCCAATCATGAAGAGCCAGTATCGAAGTGTTAATAATTGACTGAGCAGAGAAAGATTTTTGATCAAAGATAAACTAATTCCTTGAAGACCATATAAACCAGCAAACAGTCGAAATAAGAGTGCGCCACAAAATACCATCCAGATTATGCAAGGCTGAAACAAAAATCAAGAGATCATCTATAGATGATGGCCAACAGAAAGGTAAATAATAATCTCTAAAGTGTTGCCAGACCACTTTAGCTGTTGTGCATTGGAAGAAGATATGGTTCTTTGTTTCAGACTGAATGCCACATAAAACACAATTAGGATCTCCTTGCCACCCTTTTTTCATAAGATTATCTTTAGTATGTAATCGGTTCTCGGAAAGAAGCCAAGTGAACATTTGAATTTTGCTAGGCAAAATAGGATTCCATGCTAATATTGTGTTAGTACTAGGTTTAGTCCCACATTGGTTATGAGGACAAACCTCACCCTCCTCTACTTGTATATATATATGTACATACTTAATATTCAATTCAAGGAAAATTTACCCAATACTCTCTCTCTTACTTTAACATTTATAAAACTTGGATGCAAATATTCTTATAGACGCAACGAACTAAAACAGGAATTGTTCCCTGGCACCTATAACAAAAACAGCACAAATGTTACTTATCTATCTTCTTATGATCAGTCGTATTGAGTTCTTATCATTTATCTAACTGTCATCAGACTAAACAATCTCAACAATGCCATGGATAATATTCTTAATTAGGAGTTAATCACAATGATTAACCGTTAACTCGAAGTAGATTAATATATATCTAGAGTTAACATAAAATGCAGATGAGATGCCCTCACAAATTAATGAAGGCGTCCTACAATATCCACATGTAGATACACTCTGTCCGCCGCCAACAAACCCTAACTTTATTTTACTTCTCTCTGCATTTTCTGATCAAAAGATACTCGTATTACATATATATTAAGAATGACATGGATCTTAAACTTGGATAAAGAACTTAAACTAATAGGTATTGATCTCAAAATTTGTATATTTATCATTGGTTTTCTACACTTTCTAGTGCGAGAGATACCCAGACAACTTCCAATCCAATGTCATATGGATTCTGACAAAATTTGCATATTACATCGATCGCTTGCATAGGAAAGATAAGTCACAAGAAACATGTAATTGATTTTTACTGGAATTTCACGGGGGCGTGCATATTAAAAAAAAAAAAAGATTCGGACACAATGTCGTATTAAATAGATTAGACTAGGTGGGTAAGTAATGGTACTCACGAATCATTGATGATTCGTTGTAGTTGGAGCAACATGCAGTGTCAAAATGTCGTAGCAACTAGACCTAATCTCATATAGTAATCAAGGGGGTTTCATGTATATGTTCCACCCCCTTAATTAAATCATGAATATTGCAAAAGTATTCAAAATTTTCAGTATTTGCAAGACTACCCTAAAGGCCTGTTTGGATTTGTAGGGGGTGAAGGGAAGTTAGGGGAACCATTCACCTCCATTCACCTTGTTTGGGAACACTTAGGAGGTGAAGTTAATTCACCTTGGTTCACCCCCTAATAGTATAAAAATTGTTACCCCCCAAATTGGGGTGTAACCAAGGGGAAGGGACTTCCCTTCCCTTCCCTTCCCTTCCCTTCACTCAGTTTCCCTTAACTTCCCTTCACCCCCTACGAATCAAAAAAGGGAAACTGGGAGAAGAGAAGGGAAGGGAGTTCTCTTCCCCTTGGTTACACCCTAATTTGGGGGGTAACAAATTTTATACTATTAGGGGGTGAACCAAGGGGAACTAGGGTGAATTAACTTCACCTCCTAAGTGTTCCCAAACAAGGTGAATGGAAGTGAATGGTTCCCCTAACTTCCCTTCACGCTCATTCCCCTCAATCCAAACAAGCCCTAAATGATCAACTCCGAAAAGATTACCACAAAACTTAGAAAATCAACAACCTTGATAGAGGCTAATTTGTAAGGAAATGTGAAAAACCAGATAAACAAAATAGTCAAATTTTTACTCACCATATCCAAAAAAAAAAGTAGACGATTTGATTTGGAGGATAATTTTTTCCAACAATGATGATATAGAGATTCGGAGAGTGGTCTACAAACATACACAGTCTAAGGGTGACAAACATTTGAAAAAAAAAATTACTAATTAAAACTTTTAATGATAAAATGTTGTAAAATAATAATAATAATAATAATAAAATGTTAATGAAAGAGATCTGAAATGCAAAAAATCGTCGCTACATTATAAAGTTGCAACATTACTGCCATGGGCCATTGATGGCCACTTGATCCGTAGTAATTAATAGATGGGCTGCTGGGCCACAGCCTCAAATGAAACACTGATGGTCACATCACAGGTGAACTGACAATGACGCAATGGAGCTCTTTAATAATAATAATAATAATTATTATTATTATTATTATTATTATTTACTGAAGAGTCTTATGTGCTGTCTACATCCATGGCCATGGGGGCCTCACACTGACATTGGAAGGAGAATGAACCTCGCTAGCAATTTTAATATGAAGGCAAATATCATTAATGGGGGAAGGGGAAGAAGACAGGTCAACCGAGAGGCCGGCCCCTTTCATCAGCGAGGCCCAATCATGCTATTTAATGCATTGTTCTGCAGTTAGGGTTCCAAGAGTTCGGTCAATAAAAATGTCACTACATAAGTATGCAATATTGGCACATATCAGCCGTAGGTAAGTAAATAATTATTACCGAGAACATACAAGGAAATCAATAAGCAGATGATCCGTTGTTTGCTGGAAACTTCACGGGTGTAATTCATGCGGCTATATTGAAAGTTCATACGGCTAAATTTTCTCTCACTGAATTTCTTTGTCACAATCCGCGAAGGTTATGTGACATATGATGAAATTATTATATCATATAGACGAAGGACGCACACGCGCACATGCGCACACACGCTAGCTAAAAGAGGGTGAGTTTCTTTGCCCCCAGTCAAACGCTCTACCTAGAATAACAGAATTGCAAGGGTTTTGACGATAGTACATGGTGCCTAACCGGAAATTAACCAAAATCATTTTGATGGAACCTCTCAACATATGTCCCTGACTGTAGGCTGTCTAAAAATCACAATAGATAGCTGATCCCCATCAAACACCGATGATGGAAGTTACAATCTGACGACTTCCAGAAGGCTACAATTTGAAGATTTTCACGTGGATCGATGAAGGTTATAATCTGACGACCTTCACAATAATTGATAAAAGCTCTAACCAACAGCCTCCACAATCAACATCGGGAGTTACAATCTGACGACTCTCACATATCAGAGAGCTAAAGCAAAGATTACAAAATGACGATCTTTGTAATACTTCGACAGAAAGAGACTACAAATCGACAGTCTCTTCAAATCAAGACGTGGAAGTCCTCCCCGCGTACCAGCATCAAGGTACGCCGCGTTCATAGCCACGAATGCAGCTCAAACGCAGCTCCAAAAGCTGCAAACGCAGCTCAGATTCGGCCACCAACGCAGCTCATGTTCGGCCGCAAACGCAGCTCCAAAAGCTGCAAACACAGCTCCAAAAGCTGCAAACGCAGCTCAGATTCGGCCACTAACGCAGCTCATGTTCGGCCGCAAACGCAACTCATGTTCGGCCGCAAACGCAGCTCCAAAAGCTTCAAACGCAGCTCAGATTCGGCCGCCAACGCAGCTCATGTTCGGCCGCAAACGCAGCTCCAAAAGCTGCAAACGCAGCTTCCAACAAGACGCTGCGTCTGAGCCTCCAGATGCTGCGTTCAAACGCAGATTTCATTCCAGAATGCAGGATTTGCGTTTGACTCATTCAAACACGAGCTCAACGGTTTCAAAACCGTTTCCCACGATCTGAGGGGATCACAACTCCACTCAGGAGTGATTTAGGGGGGCGGTTACATCCCATTAGCCCCACTTAGGAGCGAATTAAGGAGGTGGTTACACCCCTTAATCCCCTATAAATAACTGAAAATCAATTCAGTTCAGGGTTCGGTCGGTTGGAACTTCTTGGCTCGTCAACAGGATCCTTAGAGCATTTCTGGAGCTTGGGAGATCTGCAACAAGAGATTCTTCATCCTTGGCTTGAGAACCGATTCTCGGTTCAAATCAACTCTTTTTCAAGAGTTTCCAACTCATTCAGAGTTATCAACTCGTCCAGAGTTTCAAACTTGCCACGCAAGTTCTCCACAATGTCAAATCGTGAGGAGAAGATCATGTTCAAGTGAAACAAGACGTCGGATCGTCAACGAGAAGCAAACTCGACGCGAGCATTCGAGGGAGGCATCTCATCACCACCGTGAAGAACCCAGAATTAAACAAAGGGGAGAATCCAGATCATTCTCGTCTCTTTTGTAATCGGGAAATCCAATTATAATCGAGATCAAAGGAATACAAATCAATTTTCCTTTATTTCTTTTTACTTCAAATTTTCTACAAACAAAAGATGGCGACTCTGCTGGGGACCAGCTTCTCTGACGAGGAAGTGGTGGCGCAATCCGACGTTCATCTCACTGGAACAACCGTCGAAACTCTCATGGTAGAGTTTGATCAAGCCAAGTTTGAGGAGGCCCTCTCCTCCGGATCCCTTAGCCCCAAGGCTATGCGCAAGATCCACAAAGTCTCCAAAGAGACTAAAGCTCCAACTACTCCAATTGCAGCCAAACCGCCTAAGGAAGACTGCTCGGACAGCCCCTCCCCCGATGGAGTGGGCTCAGCTTCAGCCAAACCCGCGCCAAGACGACGGGTATCGGATCGAAAGATGCCCATTAAGGCGACAAAGGCCTTGAAGCAGGCTAAGAAGAATGCCGCTCGACGCAGGAGGAGATCCCTATGATGAGCACTTCTCCGAGAATGTCGATCCTCAAGTCAACACGAGCTTCGTGTTTGTGAGCCTAAACGCGACCGTATGCCCTACGTTTCTATTTCAGAATGCAAGTCTCGTGTCTATGAGCCCAAACATAGGCTCTGTGTAAAGAAGACTGAGCGCAACCCTCAGGGGAGCGTTCTACAAAATGAACACAACCCTCAAGGGCGTGTTCCACAAAATGAACGCAACTCTCAAATATGCGTTTCAGAACCAAAATGCAGACTTCAAGACTGCGTTTCACCAGCAAAACCTGGAGCTCAGGCATGCATTCAGGCATGCATTCAGCAAAACCTACGAGACCCCCGAATACTCTGCGTAGCGCGACTAGATTGAGGGGCAGATATCAAAAGTACATGGATTCAAGGCATCTCAACCAGATCCATGTTCACAAAGAGCGAGTCATGTCCAATCATGGACTGGGGGTTCCAATTCAAACCTCACGATCAGTGAGTAGTTCTCCTCGAATCTTCACAACAGATTTGAGAGAGTTCATATCTAGAGAAAGGCCGATGCAACAAGACATTCGTTCATTCCAATGTGAACGGTTGATTCCTACGGTCCTCTGGGGATGTCAATGTTGTTCATATGCGACCAAACAATTGGTGTTCGACCAATTTACAAACGTTGCCTTGCCCAACCAACAACGACGTTCTCACAGGAAGAAGTTTCCAGAGACCGAATATCCTGAGGTCACTATCAATGTGATCGGCAGAGGGAAAGTCTCAGCTCCTAGTTCTGATGACTCTGAGACAAGTCGTTCACCGACCGTCAGAGAAATCGCTAACGAGTTTGAAGGAATCTACCAACGCACTCGGACACGAACAAGAGCCATTCCCCCTGTCAACTATCGGAGGTTAGCTAGAGGAACCAATTCTGATGATGAACACTCAGCCATTACGGAGTCTCAATTATCAAGCTCTTTCATTGGGCATGAGAGCTTCACCCACATGGCAGAACATTCTGAAGATCTTTCAAAGAGGGTTGCTGAGCAAGACGCCATGCTCAAATCACAGCAGAAGACCCTCAATGAACTCCTAGACCTGTTGACTCAACTCGTCGCAGACAAGACCAAATCTCAGGAGACAGATTCACCGTTTAGGCAAGAATCTTCCCGAAGGAGAGAAGCATCTTCATCTCGACCTCACACAAGTAAAGGGAAGGGAAAAGTAGTTGATGACACGGCTTCTGACCAAGAAGCCCACAACCTAGAATCTTCCTCTGATGAAGAAAGAGAGACGGAGAACGAACAGAATCTCTAGTCTGCCAAGATGAAAGAATTGGAAGCCCGCCTCAATGTCATTACCAACAGAAGCGAGCTCCAAGACGAGGGAGTTATCAGACCCTATCCTGCCGAATGGGATGCAGCCCCTTATCCTCCAAAATTCGAAGTCCCGACGCTACAAACTTTTGACGGCACGGGATCACCGAACCAACATATCTATCATTTTAAGTCACAGACTGGAAATGTGATATCAAACGATGCCATTCTGGCTCGATTGTTTATTGGCACCCTCAAACGAGTTGCCTTTGAATGGTTCAGGAAACTACCTGCGGGATGTATCCAAAAGTGGACGGATCTAGAGAGACTCTTCCTATCAAGATTCTTTGAAGATGATACAAAAGTCTCCATCCATACCCTTCTCGCCACTAAGCAAAAGAAGAGGGAGTCCGTTAAAGCTTTCGTCAAGAGGTTCCGAAGCATGGCTCTTCGATGCTCGACAGGTATGACACAGTCTACCTTAGTAGAGACCTGTCGACACAACTTGCAGACCAACCTTCTAGCACAAATGAGGGTTGCAGAATGCCGTTCTTGGAGACAACTAATCTCTCAAGGTGAACAGGCTCAAAAGATTATTGTCAGGATCAAAGCTGAAGAACAAAGTAGGCAGGATCAGCCTGAACAATCGAACCAAGCCCAATCTTCTCCTGAGCAATCGGACCAAGCCCAATCTTATCAGTCAGAAGGGGAAGATACTACAATCACTGAAGCCAATCCTCTTCAGTAAGATGATAGGTTCAACAACTATCACGTTAATGATCACCTCTAATAGTCCTTTTCCTCCAAATTCCCCCACCAATCCTCTTCAAGTAGGATGACGGGTCCACTACAACTATCACGTTAATGATCACCTCTGATAGTCCTTTTCCTCTAAATTCCCCCACCAATCCTCTTCAAGTAGGATGGCGGGTCCACCAAAACTATCACGTTAACCGTCACCTTTGATAGTCCTTTTCCTCCAAATTCCCCCACCAATCCTCTTCAAGTAGGATGACGGGTCCACCAAAACTATCACGTTAACCGTCACCTCTAATAGTCCTTTTCCTCCAAATTCCCCCACCAATCCTCTTCAACTAGGATGGCGGGTCCACCAAAACTATCACGTTAACCGTCACATCTGATAGTCCTTTTCCTCCAAATCCCCCCACCAATCCTCTTCAAGTAGGATGACGGGTCCACAAAACTATCACGTTAACAGTTACCTCTGATAGTCAAACTCATCAGATAATGGCCTACCAGGTGATGTACCTCTATTCCGACTTCATGGATAGTGCCCCACTAGGTGATGTGCATTGTCTACCTCTTTTTATTCCCCTGCTAAGTCTTAATCAAGACTGGGGGTTGGTTACTTGGAATCCATTGGATTAAGAGTAATAAATCTTTCACATCATCAAGTTAACATTACACTTCTGATGATCATCACCCACCGAGTATGAATGCAGCTTGCATCACTCCCAATTTGTCACGTTAACAATACACCTCTGACAATCAACTTATCAATCCTTGTCAATAGGATGATAAGTCCTCAAAATTACTCAAATCGCAATCTTCCCCAGCAAGACACTAAGTCTTTAAAATCTTAGTATCAAAATTGATAAACTCACCTAGCAAGTCTCCCCAGCGAGACGCTAATTCCTAAAATCTTGTGCAAGTCACAAGAACAAATTCCCGTCATGTTAACATCATACCTCTGACAAACCCACTTATCAATCCTCTTTAATAGGATGATGGATGATAAGTCCACAAAGTTGCTCCAATCGTAACACAAATCCTGTCACGTTAACACTAAACCTCTGACGAAACCCACTTATCAATCTTCTTCAATAGGATGATAAGTCCATAAAGTTGCTCCGATTGCAACAAATTCCCGTCATGTTGATACCAAACCTCTGACAATCCACTTATCAATCCTCTTCAATAGGATGATAAGTCCACAAAGTTGCTCCAATCGCAACACAATCTTGTCACGTTAACATCACACCTTTGACAAAAACCCACTTATCAATCCTCATCAATAGGATGATAAGTCCACAAAGTTGCCCCGATCGCAACATTTTCTTGTCACGTTAATCCTACACCTCTGACAAAATTAAAATCCCCAACGGATTAAATATTTTCTGGAATTATCCTAGTGATAATAAAGAAAATTTCTGAATTTCACTCTAAGTAAAAATTCATGCCAAGTTAATATTACACCTCTGGCGCTTCCAACTTTCTTTCAGTGTTTCAAGTAATACAGGAAGAAATAACGACAAAGTCTACGTATTCAACATCGTAGCACCAAAATCCATGCCTTTTACGCATGGGGGACTTTATCTCGATCCCTAATTAGAGATAAGCCTACGCCTAACACGTGTTGCCAGTTAGTCTTTTCCCGTGAAAATGACAAAGTCTATGTATTCAAAATCATAGCATCAAGTCTAAGAGGGTTCATTCTCTTAGCACAATGTTACATGTGGAACAGATTTAGACAAGCCACATGCTAGCCCGATTCAAATGGTAGTCGGTAAAGGCTTATCAAATCCGTTGATGGCTGAGGATTTGCCAAAAATCCTATGCACGTTTGCAGGTCCATCAGCTTAATGGATGTGAGCCGAGACTTAAAACAGATGAGCCAAAGACAAGTCTCAAAGACTTAGTCAAAAATGCACGGAAGCTACTTCCATGTCTTAAGTCAAAACGTTGAGGTCAGACCCGCGATGCAAAAACCGAACACCGAGGTCACACCCGTGTTCCAAATTCAACATGCAAGGGTGAGACCCGCATCTCAAGTTCAAAATGCAGGGTCCACCCCCACATTCCAGAAGCAGGATTATGGCGCATACCTTCACATAGGTCTTACGTGGCAAATCCCTTCAACCAAGATGCATTCGAAGCAAGTGCAGAGGACAAATCCTTTACCACAAGGAATCAACATCTCCAAGATCAGAGTTGAGATCCAAAGTATTTCGAAAATTCGTCTCAGTCAACCGCGAACTTTCGAAAACTTTGAAGGGGGTTCTGTAGGTTGTCTAAAAATCACAATAGATAGCTGATCCCCATCAAACACCGATGATGGAAGTTATAATCTGACGACTTCCAGAAGACTATAATTTGAAGACTTTCACGTGGATCGATGAAGGTTATAATCTGACGACCTTCACAATAATTGATGAAAGCTCTAACCAACAGCCTCCATAATCAACATCGAGAGTTACAATCTGACGACTCTCACATATCAGAGAGCTAAAGCAAAGATTACAAAATGACGATCTTTACAACACTTCAACAGAAAGAGACTACAAATCGACAGTCTCTTCAAATCAAGACGTGGAAGTCCTCCCCGCGTACCAGCATCAAGGTGCGCCGCGTTCATAGCCACGAATGCAGCTCAAACGCAGCTCCAAAAGCTGCAAACGCAGCTCAGATTCGGCCACCAACGCAGCTCATGTTCGGCCGCAAACGTAGCTCCAAAAGCTGCAAACGCAGCTCCAAAAGCTGCAAACACAGCTCCAAAAGCTGCAAACACAGCTCAGATTCGACCACTAACGTAGCTCATGTTCGGCCGCAAACACAACTCATGTTCGGCCGCAAACGCAGCTCCAAAAGCTGCAAACGCAGCTCAGATTCGCCCGCCAACGCAGCTCATGTTCGGCCGCAAACGCAGCTCCAAAAGCTGCAAACGCAGCTTCCTACAAGACGCTGCGTCTGAGCCTCCAGACGCTGCGTTCAAATGCAGATTTCATTCCAGAATGCAGGATTTGCGTTTGACTCGTTCAAACACGAGCTCAACGGTTTCAAAACCGTTTCCCACGATCTGAGGAGATCACAACTTCACTCAGGAGTGATTTAGGGGGGACGGTTACATCCCATTAGCCCCACTTAGAAGCGAATTAAGGAGGTGGTTACACCCCTTAATCCCCTATAAATAACTGAAAATTAATTCAGTTCAGGGTTCGGTCGGTTGGAACTTCTTGGCTCGTCAACAGGATCCTTAGAGCATTTCTGGAGCTTGGGAGATCTGCAACAAGAGCTTCTTTATCCTTGGCTTGAGAACCGATTCTCGGTTCAAATCAACTCTTTTTCAAGAGTTTCCAACTCATTCAGAGTTATCAACTCGTCCAGAGTTTCAAACTTGCCACGCTAGTTCTCCACAACGTCAAATCGTGAGGAGAAGATCATGTTCTAGTGAAACAAGACGTCGGATCGTCAACGAGAAGCAAACTCGACGCGAGCATTCGAGGGAGACATCTCATCGCCACCGTGAAGAACCCAGAATTAAACAAAGGGGAGAATCCAGATCATTCTATTCTCTTTTATAATCAGGAAATCCAATTGTAATCGAGATCAAAGGAATACAAATTAATTTTTCTTTATTTCTTTTTACTTCCAATTTTCTACAAACACTGACCATACAATATGCTCAAACATTTCATGGTGATGGGGAGGATTCGTCCTATCGACAACTTGTCAAATGAATCCTCTTGCAGCATGCCCTCCGGATATTGTGTTGAAAGAAGGCAAGAAGAAATCACAGCAAATAAAAAAATTGTAAAGAAAAAAATAGAATAGAGAACACCAAAATTTTAACGAGATTTGGCAACTTGCCTAAATCCTCAGGAGCCACACAAAAATTTCATTTGAATATTAAAGAAGATTACAAAATCTTGCAAAGAGATGATCTCAATCTCCCTGAGGTCTCTCTGTTCAAAACCACGTTCTCTGGAAAAAAAATCGCTCAAGAAAACCACATGAAAAAACGGCGGCCAGGGTTCCCTATTTATAGAGAAACCCTAGGTCAAAACAGATTAGGAATTTGTTTTGACTGCGAGGCTCGCCTGTCTGCGAAGCTCGTCGGTCTGACTTATGTTTGCCTAAACATAGTCAAGCTCGCCTGAACTGGTTCGCCTGCACTTGGAGCTCGCCTGATCTTCCAAGTTTGCCTGAACTTCCTGAACCGCAGGTTCGCCTGAACTCAGCTTCGAGCTTCGTCTGAACTTTCAAGTTTGCCTGAACTATCAAGTTCACTTAATTTATTAACTTAGAGAAATCTTTGCTTTGTATGTTTGTTCTAAGATTTGGGTCTACACTCAAAACCAACAATCTCCCACTTGGAGATCAAACCTCCGTTAACAAGCTCTCTTCAACTTAACAATCACCTTCTCCTACCCGAAGAATCTCTTTCTTCAAGTTATCATTCTTCTAGTGTGGCTCTGCCCTCATCTTCTACTTATGAATGTAGGTTGTCAAAAAAAAAAATCAAAATAGATAGCTGATCCCCCATCAAACACCGATGATTGAAGTTATAATCTGACGACTTCCAGAAGGTTATAATTTGAAGACTTTCACATAGACCGATAAAGGTTATAATCTGACGACCTTCATAACAACTGATGAAAGCTCTAATCAATAGTCTTCACAATCAACATCGGGAGTTACAATCTGACGACTCTCATATTTTTAAGGAGCCAAGATGAAGATTACGGAGTTACAATCTGACGACTCTCATATTTTTAAGGAGCCAAGATGAAGATTACAAGATAATAGTCTTTGTAATGCTCTGTAGAAGAAGCTATAAGTCATTGGCTCCTTCTAAAAACGTAGAATTCATCTTCGCGTTTCAATTCCTGAAACGCAAGCGACTCCCGCGTTTCCAAGCTTCAACAAGCAAAATACGAGCGACCCTCACTTTTTTCAACACCCAGCGAGTACCCAACTCCGCGTCTCCATTCTAAAACGCGGAGTTAGGGTCCTGAACGCCAACGTGGGCGTTTGACTTGTTCAAACACAAGCTGAACGGTTGCAGGAACCGTTTTCCCTCCACGATTTGAGGGATTTCCGTCCCATTTAGGAGCGGATTAAGGGGGTGGTTACACCCCTCTCAACCCCATTATGACGAGAATTAAGGGGGGCGGTTACACCCCTTAATTCCCTATAAATATGGGTAAACTCAATTGAGTTCGGGGTGGCTTTTTGGATCTGAGACTTGGCAGCGAGGGAGAAACTTCTTGGCTCGGATTGACCTTAGAGCTTGGTAGCAAAGAGAGGATATTTGGAGCATTCTCGGATCTGGAGATCGACCACCGGAACTCTCTTCTGGCCTTGGCATAATAACCGATTTTCGGTTCAAATCAACTCTTTACAGAGTTCTTCTAAACTCGTTCAGAGTTCTAAAACTTGCCACGCAAGTTCTCCACAAAGTCAAATCGTGAGGAGAAGACATTGTTCTAGTGAATCAAAACATCGGATTGTCAACGGAGAGCAAACTCGACGCGAGCATTCGAGGGAGGCACTCCATCGCTACCAAGAAGAACCCAGAATTAAACAAAGTGGAGAATCAAATTCATTCTTCTCTCTTTTGTAATCGGAATCCAAATTATAAATTAGATCGAAAGAATACAAATCAATTTTCCTTTATTTCTTTTACTGTAAATTTTCCCACAAACAATGAAGACCAACTGAAATTGCACACAACTCTAGTTTCTCAATGGTCATTGCCTTAGTCAACATATCTGCAAGATTTTAGCTCCTTAAAATCTTATCTATTAGTAACTTCTCATCCTCTATCAACGAGCGTATGAAATGGTAACGTACGTTGATGTGCTTCATTCTGGCATGATATACTGGATTCTTGGCAAGGTGTATAGCACTCTGGCTATCACAATAAAGAACTCCGTTCCTCCGCTTCAGAGCTAACTCTTTCAGACATCCAGTTAACCAAATTATTTTCTTACTAGGTTCGGTTATTATGACATACTCTGCATCAGTTGTGGACAATGTCACTATTTTCTGTAGACGTGAGACCCAACTCACTGCTGTCGACCCTAAGGTGTAAACATACCCCGTGGTACTTCGCCTCGTATCATGATCACCGGTAAAATCTATATCCACGTATCTTTACAGTACCAACTCCTTTCTACAAAACACAATGGCATATCCGTAGTCCCTCTCAAATAGCGTAATATCCACTTCACGGCCTCCCAATGCTGCTTCCTTGGATTACTTGCAAACATGCTCATAACTCCCACTACATGGGCGATATCCGGCCTCGTGCAAACCATCGCGTATATTAGACTACCATTGTACCACTGTTTTGGAGCATGTTTTAAACCGTACAAGCTCTTCTTGAGTCTGCACACCATCTCTTCTTTACCTTCCTCAATGAAGCAAACATGTTGCTTCATGTAGATTTTTCTCATTCAAGTCACCATGAATAAAGACAGTCTTTATATCCAACTGCTCAAGGGAGAAGTTTTTAGCAACTACTAAGTTTAACACCACTCTGATGGTTGTAAGCTTCACAATAGGAGAAAATATCTCTGTATAATCTACTCCTTCCCGCTGTTAGAATCCTTTCACGACTAATCTGGCTTTATACCTCTTACTTTCATTACTCCCATGCTTGACCCGGTAGACCCACTTGTTATGTAAGACCTTCTTCTGTGCAGGTAGCTGGGCTAACTCCCATGTCTTATTCGAGTGGAGATAATCTATCTCTTTTTACATCGCATGCTCCCACTGCTGAGATTCACTCACTTGCATAGCCTCCTCATAGCACTCCGGTTCTCCGCTATCTATCAAAAGCAAATAATCTAGTGATGAGAGATATGTAGGATTCAGTTTGGATACCTTGGATGACCTCCTAAGCTCATTGCTCTGGGTAGTCGTCTCTGTACCTGGAGTCTCCTCAGTTCTTCGGTTAGAACTGACATTGTCTCCCCTATTTAAAAGTTTCTCCAAATCCATGTACTCGGATGCACCTGCATCCTTAGTACTGCTCCCACTGTTTTGGTTATCTTTTGCATTGTCTCTATCCTTGTACATTACCTCTTCATTAAATATGACGTCTCGGCTCCTGATGATTTTCCTTTTCTTCTCATCCCAAAGACGATATTCTAACTCATCAATGCCGTATACAATGGATGTACACTTCTGTGACTTCTAGCTTGTCTCTGATATGGTCACCGATATGAACATATGCCATTCAACCAAAGACTCTCAAGTGTGAGAGATTAACCTTCTTTCCACTCCAAATCTCCTCTAGAATTCCAAAGTCTAATAGAACTGATGGCTCATGATTAATTAAGTAAGCTAATGTATGCATCGCGTCTGCCCAAAATGTTTTTGACAGACCTGTATGTAGACGCATGCTCTTCGCACGTTTTGTCAATGTTCTGTTCATTCTTTCTGCAACACCATTCTATTACGGTGTTCCTGGAGTAGTCCTCTCTAAACGAATCCCATTCAGAGTATAGAACTTCTTGAACTCCTCCAGCTCGTATTCTCGACCATTGTCTGATCTCAGACACTTCACTTTCAGATCTGTCTCGTTCTCCACCATGGCTTTCCACTTCTTGAAGATTTCAAACATCTCTGACTTGTGCTTAATGAAGTATACCCACACATTCCTCGAGTGATCATCGATAAATGTGACATAATATGTCGAACTTTCAAGAGAAGTCACGCTAGCTGGACCCCATACGTCTGTATGAACAAACTCTAGCTTGTGAGCTTTAGGTGGTCTTCCACTCTTTTGAAAGCTGACCCTCCTCTACTTCCCGTAGATGCAGTCTTCCTAAATACTAACTTTAACTGAATCGATACCGGTTAGCTTTCCTTGAGAGTGTAGGATCTTCATACCTTTCTCGCTCATGTATCCTAACCTATTGTGCCACAAATCCGTACTCTCCTTGCCCGCTACAATTGTGAGAGTGTCACTCGCATGTGAAGTTAGGTAGAGTGTTCCGGTCTTGTTGCCATGGGCAACCACCATAGTACTATTGAAGATTTTCCACGAATCCCCAGTAAATATTGTAACATAGCCTTTTGCTCCAAGCTGGACAATCGAAACAAGATTCCTCTTTAGCTTTGGTACATGTCTGACATTCTTCAGATTCTACTTGGAGCCCTTCATTTGTATCTACACGTCACCACTTCCAATAGTACTACATGGCTTGTTGTCCCCAAGTATACTTTTCCAAAGTCCCCTACTACATACTTATGAAGAAGCTTTCTATTAGTAGTAGCATGAAATGAGGCTCCCGAATTAATAACCCATGAATCAGAATCACTATCCATAGTAAGGATCAATGCATCTTGCACAAGATGAGCCTCCGGCTCACTTGCATCCTTCTTTGGTGCTTTACAAACTGAAGATATATGGCTCTCCTGGTCGCAGTTCTAACACTTCCCTCTGATAGCCCTCACCTTCGAGTTCGACCCATTCTTCTTCAATTTTGATCGATTCTTGTTCTGGTTACCCTTATTACGGCTTCGGCCTCTCTGCTTGAGACTTATGCTTGAACCTGAACCTTCTGATTCGTGCGATTTTCTTCTAACCTCCTCGGATAGAATCATGATAACAACCTCACTCAGCTTTAACTTCTCATTCCCCGCCGAGTTATTGATTTGCGGTCACGTAACCGCCTAACTATCTGGCAACTGTGATAGTATCAGTAGGGCATGCACTTTATCATCAAACGTGATGTCGACTGAGATGAGTTGATTAACAATCGTGTTGAACTCGCTGAGATGTATCGTGAAAGAACATCCTTCTTCCATCTTAAGGTTGAAGAGAGTTTTGACGAGATGCACCTTGTTTGTAGCTGACGGTTACTCGTATATCTTTACGAGTGTTTCCATAAGCTCCACTATCATCTTCTCCTTTAATATGTTATAGGTGACTGATTTTGTGAGCGACAATCAGATCTGCCTTAGAGCCTTTCGATCTAATATTTCTTAGTCCTCATCGGTCTCATCCTTCTTCTTTCCCTTTGATTTACCCGTCTACGGATGGTAAAGATCCTTCTGATACAGATAGTCCTCTATCTGTGACTTCTAGTAGGTGAAGTCTTATCCGTCAAACTTCTCAATCTTTGATTTGCCTTCTTCTACTATATAGCTCTCACACAGATCTAATCCGAACGAAGCTTTGATACTAGTTGTTGGGGAGGACGTCCTATCGACAACCTGTCAAATGAACCCTCTCGCAGCGTGCCCTTCGGATCTTGTGTTGAAAGAAGGCAAGAAAAAATCATAGCAAATAAAAAAAAACTTTATAAAGAAAAAAAAAATAAAAGAGAGAACACCAAAATTTTAATGAGGTTCGGTAACTTGCCTATGTTCTCGGGAACCACACAAAAATTCCTTTAAATATTAAATAATATTACAAAAGCTTGCAAAGAGATGATCTCAATCTCCTCAAGATCTCTCTGTTTAAAACAACATTCTCTAAAAAAACCTCTCATGAAAATCGCATGAAAAAACGACGATCAGGGTTCCCTATTCGTAGGGAAACCCTAGGTCAAAACAGATTAGGAATCTATTTTGACTGCGTAGTTCACCTGTCTGCGAAGCTTGCCTGTCTGCCTTATGTTCACCTGAACATAGTCAAGCTTGCCTAAACTGCTTCGCCTGCACTTGGAGCTCACATGCACTTGGAGCTCGCCTGTACTTGTAGCTTGCCTGATCTTCCAAATTCGCCTGAACTGCAGGTTCGCCTGAACTTAGCTTTGAGCTTCGCTTGAACTTCCAAGTTCGTCTGAACTATCAAGTTCGCCTGATTTCTTAACTTAAAAGAAATCTTTGCTTTGCATGCTTGTTCTAAGGTTTGGGTCTACACCCGAAACCAACACATGGAACAGTAAGGTCAATCGTATATGAAAGTTCAACAAAACATGCGGAACATTTCTTGTTAAAGCTATCAAATAGACTCGAGTCATATAACGTACGTGTATAAATAACATTGACTTGAGCAACATTCAACACAGGCCTAACAGAAAATGACATGTTCTGCTACAAACAGTAATTAATCTCTTAAGTTACCCCGATGCTGTCATCTAATTTCGAACTTGCCGCCCTTAAAATTATTGCGCAAACTTTCCATAGAGCCAAATTTCTTCCGCTTAAATACAGCCAAATTTCTGAAACAGTTTAAAGAAGTATAGACATTATTATTTCTAAGCACATTTACAATATCTGAACTCACACAAAATAAAAAAGCAGTAAAACATAAATTCCGCATGGAGCCTCATCATGTGAGTTCATGGTTAAAACTACAAGTCATACATCTATGTGCAAGGAAAGGAAGATAATGTGAAAATCTAACCATACTTCTCGCTACCTTAAATCGGCATATTGATGTACATACAGCTGCCCATTCATTTATTTGGAGGAAATGGTGGCATTTCTGATCTCATAAAAACAGGTAACACCCAGACCCCCTAGGTAGTTGCAGATTGAGACAGTTATCTAGGAGCATTAAGCAGTTCAGGCTGCTTTAAGATCAACAAGCAAGAGACTTAAAATATGATGTATACACATTTCTAATTGACATCTTAAGGATTAAAAGTGAAAGGGATATAAGTCTCAACACAATCCTGCATTTTAAACTTCAGTGATGTACTACAGAAAATTAGCTACGGCCAGAAAGCGGAGAGATTTGAAAGCTTGTGGTGCCAACTTCGATAATAGAAATTTTCGATACGTGACTCTCCGACATATATCGAGATATCCTATACTTGCAATACAACCCTCTAGAACCCTGTCCCACTAATTAATACAGATGCATGGATACAGGAACGGCATGACACAGGTACACGGATTAAAATTTCAAGATACGGCGATAATAATCAAATGATAGATGTAAATGACAGGGTTGATGGTTTGCTATAACAATAGCCTGAAGGTCCGGATCATAGTTCTTTGTACAAAAACATCTGAGATATCCAATAAAATTGTTCACTCCTGCCAATATTAGAATCTTTAACTTGCTACATTCTCTAATAACTCTTCGATACGTTAGGCTACATGATAAAGTTTTGGACGCGTCAATAGAACATCCCACAGGTACCCATCTAGAAATCACCAAGAATTGGATGGACATCGGATACGGTATATTTACAGAAAGCTGGATCTACAACTTGCTATGGAGCACTGGATTACTGGGTGGTCCACAATTAATATAGCCAACAGCTCTATCTCCGCTCCAGTTATAGAGGGGGAAGGGAAGGAAGGGGAAAAAAAAAACCCCCTTACCAGGGAGCAGAAAAACAAATTAAAGACAGCTTGTCATATGGTCCCTAGTCCACACTCCAGCAGAGGTTGCCGTTTGGTAGTTTATCAGGAGAACAAAAAATAAAAAAAATAAAAAAAAAATAAAAAAAAAAGTTTTGATGATGGCACGGACAAATTCATTCATGGCATCAGATGAAACTTTTGTTCGCATATAACAGGCAACTGAGCAGTGAAGAACCCATTAAGCATCATGCACAGATGTTGACAGTAAAACTTTGTGGTAAATCCCTCACCCACCGGCAAGCATCTCTGGCATAAATATCACAGATGGCATTGAAAAACTGACAAAATACCATACTGTATTTTGTTTCATCCTACGAGGACAAAACAAACTATCACTGGATTTATATATCCTTTCGTTTTCAAGGTGTAAATAAATATAAGACACGAACTATCATGACAAACTATTTCATATTAATCTGAAAGAAAAAAAAAAATGAAATATAGAAGCGAATTCTAATATAAGTTAATATCACTGCATCAGTGATCAGCCTAACAAGATAAGTACCACTTGTAAACTTGTCATTATGCATATATCATTTTAATACATAAAAACTGCCAAGGGAATGACCATGTGTAGAGAACTGAGCAAAGAAACAAAAGCTGCAACTAATACTGAAGATGTAAATAAATTTAATGAAGATCTTCTATTTATTCCGCCTGCTCCAGTGCAGCATTGATTGACACAACATAAACTAATGTTTTTTTTATATTTCATACTTAGTAGCATCACAAAGCAGCGAAGGGACAAACAAATATTGCATTGTACGTACTATATACTACTCTTGTTGCTTATCTATAATCTTATCATTTGTATTGTGTTCTTATCATTTATATATACGAACTAGTACTGAATGCCTCGCACAATATCTACAGGTCAATACATGTCTGTTCTACCAATTCCTGACTTATGCCAATTGGTTTTTGTCGAGTACGTCCCTACCACTACACTAAAACTTCAAAGCTATATATGGTACTGACAGTCACGACATGTAATTTTATATTGTAACAATGCCCCCACAAGTTGAGGGCCCCTTTTTTTGGCATCTGAACGCCCGCACTGGTATCATCATTATTCTTAAAAAAAAATCCACTTTAAATTCGTTGTCAATGGGAATTGAATCCGGCTTGCTTTGATAACATGCAGTCAAAGGTCCCCCGTCACTGCACCAAAACTCCCGAATAGCGGCGAGGGGTTGAGGGTTAGGGTTTTATATTTTAACAGAACTAAAATAAATGATAACGAGGTTTGCCTAACTTTTACGTCCATCTTCTTGCTCTTTCAGAATTCATACCCATCATCGCTTTCTATTAATGCTTTCTAGCGTGAGATATACCGAGTTCTTGATTAGACGGAACAAAACGCCGCTCCAACCACCGTGTCCACCGAAACAAGCTTCTTGGCGCAACCACGCCGAATCTCATATATAATAATCGGAACGCTCCCACGAACTTTTTATTTTTATTTTGTATAAAATGCGGGTAAAAAGATTTAATGGCCAAGTGGGTGACGTTGCTATCACGGGCCACGGATGGTCACATCGCACGTGAAACTGAAAACGACAGCTTGGCGCGAAGAAACCAGGTTCAGCCTCCGCGGGCAGTTTCTAAGGTCGGATCGATGCACGTAGTTAAAGCTAGGGCCTCACGTCCTGTCTACATCCATGTCCATGTGGTACCAATACAGAGCAATTTATGAAAGGGATTCGTTGTTGTCGTTGTTGTTGCTGTTGTTGTATAGATCGAGAAAGTCTATAGAAATTTAATTCATGTAGGGATGCCAAAAATAACACCAGAATCTACGTAACTAATAAATAATAGGGAAATTTTACAAAATAGACCGTTTTTATAAAGTAATTAGCGAAATAGACCATTTTTGAAAGTAATTAGCAAAATAGACCTCTTTTTGACAAAAGAGGTCGATTTTGAAAAAATGGCTTCAGAAAACATACGGGACTACTAGTCCCGTATGTTTAAAGCTAACTAATCTAATGATTAGTGCACTAATCATTAGATTAGTTAGCTTTAAACATACGGGACTAGTAGTCCCGTATGTTTTCTGAAGCCGTTTTTTCAAAATCGACCTTTTTTTAGCCTATTGGCAAAAAAGAGGTCTATTTTGCTAATTACTTTTAAAAATGGTCTATTTCGCTAATTACTTTATAAAAACGGTCTATTTTGCAAATTTTCCCTAAATAATACAGGTTGTGACTGTCTCTCCCGGAACAGGTAAGTAGAACACACATAAACATCCAGAAATAGAATCATGATCATGTATTTTTTTATATAACAAAGCGATCACCAGGAACAAGTTGGAGAATTCTCATTGTATCTTATGTCATGGGAAGCCAGCATCTCTATATGGAATGAGCCACTAACTTCTAGGTCAGAGCATCGGTCGCTTATGAAATAGTATGATACAATAATGGAACAGTGAGGCCAATAATATAAATCATTATGATGGCCCAACATTTCTTATTAAAGTCACCAAGTAAACGCGAGACATATCATATGTGTACGTAGAATGTTAACTTATTCCGCATTCTGCTACGAAGAGTAAAGTCATCTCTGTTGATCAGCAAGTTGTACGTAGTCCAATTCTTACTGAGCACTCTTCAAAACCGCGCAAATGTAGCTAAATTTCTTTCCGCCTAAATCTACTACGTATAAATGGAAAAAAAAAAAAAAACCTTTTTAGCCTTCTTTCATTAGATCAACCGTGTTCAACAATCACATGAACTCTACTCATCAACTCTGATTGAGACCATTGCATCATTTTACACCTTTCGCTACAACCAAGCGTTCACTTGCAGGTGTATATGAATAAAGAACAGATGTCATATTCTGATGATATGTTGTGATATGGATGATAGCAGGATTCGCAGCCCTATAGACGTACCCAAATGTAAATCAATCGATCATGAGAAAATAGACGACCATAAAGAAAGACAGAATTGTGCCAATAAAACTAAAAAATAATACCGCAGCCAAGCTTTAGACATGATAAGATGAGGCCATGAGACCGACTTCCCAAGGACAAGATGCGAAAATGCTTTTGAGAATTGCATAAAAAAGAGTGATTGATGAATATGTGAACTAACAATTTGTTCTGGAAGCCAACATGCAAATGAGATAGCAGCAGGAAAGTTAAAACCATCAATCAGATATTTAACCACGATTATGACAAATGAAGTGCTACCGTGTAACACTTCATTATGTAATGTACTAGTTATACAATAATTTAGTGAAATTTACAGAAGCTGAACTTTACAATATATAAACAATGTGTTGGATTTAATCTAATAAATCTATTTGTGGGCACATATGATTAAACAATGTGTATTGCTATCTTTCAGGATAACCCACTAAAGTGATCAATTAAGTTGGGTTAATTTGGTATTTAAATGATCATGGGGTCATATGTGCAGATACCAGGTTGTAATTGTAATTTATTGAGGGGCTAAATTACAAAAGTACAACATCTATAAATAAGGGGTTATGGTCCCTAATCTAGGGTTACATTCTCTAATTCTCTACACCCCCATCTAGCTAGAGAAATTCGGATTTAGAGAAACCCTAAGGTTAGAAGATCCAAAACCCAACTCAAGGTTCATCCATGGATTCAGGTATAAGCTTCCGCTCTCTTTTGATTTTGTTAATCTCTTTGAATTAATCATGGCTATATGGTTTTAGATCTCAAGTTTTATGATGTAGATCAAACAAGTGGTATCAGAGCCACCTTGATTAATTCTTAGGGATTTAAGTTTTATTGGGTTTTTGATCTTAAATCTCTGGTTAAAGATTCAATTTTTTGGGTTCGGATAAACAGTAATGTTCTTGGATGAACAGTAACGAAATTTTTTTTCGGATGAACAGTAAAGTATTTTTTTTCGGATGAACAGTAACTTTTGGGATTTTTTTGGATTTTTCCTTCAATTTTTTCCAATTCTGGATCTGTTTTGAAAATAAAAATCAAAGGTTTTTTGGGTTTGTCGGCGGCGGTTTCAATTTAAAACCCTAAGGGTTCATGGCGAAAATTAAGGAGGTGGTTACCTCAAACGAATCTCGCGTTTGTTCAATTTTAACCGAGCTTCGCGCTCAACGAACCTCGCGTTCGTTCTAAGGTGAACCTCGCGTTCAAATCAGGTGAGCGTCAAGCTCAATTTTAACGAACCTCGCGTTCGTTCTAAGGTGAACCTCGCGTTCAACTCAGGTGAGCGTCAAGCTCAATTTTAACGAACCTCGCGTTCGTTCTAAGGTGAACCTCGCGTTCAACTCAGGTGAGCGTCAAGCTCAATTTTAACGAACCTCGCGTTCGTTCTAAGGTGAACCTCGCGTTCAACTCAGGTGAGCGTCAAGCTCAATTTTAACGAACCTCGCGTTCGTTCTAAGGTGAACCTCGCGTTCAACTCAGGTGAGCGTCAAGCTCAATTTTTTAACGAACCTCGCGTTCGTTCTTCAGACGAACCTCGCGTTCGTACTTCAGACGAACCTCGCGTTCGTACTTCAGACGAACCTCGCGTTCGTACTTCAGTCGAGCCTCGCGTTCGTACTTCAGACGAACCTCGCGTTCGTGCTTCAGTCGAGCCTCGCGTTCGAACTTCAGACGAACCTCGCGTTCGTACTTCAGACGAACCTCGCGTTCGTACTTCAGACGAACCTCGCGTTCGTACTTCAGACGAACCTCGCGTTCGTACTTCAGACGAACCTCGCGTTCGTACTTCAGACGAACCTCGCGTTCGTACTTCAGTTGAACCTCGCGTTCATTTTTTTTAACGAACCTCGCGTTCGTTCCCAAGTTGAACCTCGCGTTCTTTTATCAAACGAACCTCGCGTTCGTTCATTTTCAGACGAACCTCGCGTTCGTGCTTAAGTGAGTCTCGTACTCAATACAGTCGAACCTCGCGTTCGAAGTTAAGGGAACTTCGTGTTCATTATGGTTAAGCCTCGGCTTTTTATGGGTCCACTTTGGTATACTTAATTTATTCAATTAAGTTATGGGCCCTAATTAAGCTGTGAGACCCCAATTAAGTTTTTGGAAATTCAGTTGATTTAAATTTTTTAATTTAAATCTAATTCGGTTTTTAATCAATTATTTAATTCAAATATTATGACACTAAGGTATTAAGGTTGTCTCTCACTCCAATTGATTAATTGAAACAAGAAGTTGCCAAAGTAACCTCTCTTGTGTAGATTGTTCATGAGGAATGTGAGATGTTTGTGTGTATGCTTTCGTGTAAATATTTAATCGGCCCAAAGGAAGGTTAATATTTATTTAGACTGTATACACATCTGCGATGATAAGCGTGTGACAATTATAAGGTTTACATGTGAATAATGAATCGATCCAAAGATAGTTTCATTATTTGACATGAGTTATTGTCAATGTTTGATCATTGCAACAAGGTATCACTTACAAGTTAATATTACTGTCCAAAGACTTGATATTAATGTTGTGCCGGTATCTTGGATGGGGATTGTCATTATTTGAATTTTATTGATTATGGTTATTGATGTGAGCATTCTTTTGTTTTATTTCAGCTAATGCATCTGCTGCAACAATTTCTGCTAACATCAACTCAATTCCCATGCTAAATGGGACAAACTTCAAGGTTTGGAAAGAGAACATATTAATTGTTCTTGGCTGCATGGATCTTGACTATGCATTAAGAACTGAACAACCCCAACCTCTCAATGCGGATAGCACTCCTGATGCAAAGAAGGAGCATGAGAAGTGGGAGCGTTCAAATCGCATGAGTCTTATGATCATTAAGCGCGGCGTTCCGGAAGCCTTCAGGGGCATAGAATCCGAAGGGATTACTAAGGCTAAAGATTTCCTTGCCGAAATTGAGAAGCGTTTTGCGAAAAACGATAAGGTAGAAACAAGCACGCTTTTAGCTCGCTTGATTTCAATGAAGTATAAGGGCAAAGGAAATATCAGGGAGTACATTATGGAAATGTCTCATATTGCTTCAAAGCTTAAGGCACTTAAACTCGATCTTTGTGACGAGTTATTAGTGCATCTGGTTTTGTTGTCTCTTCCTGCACAGTTTAACCAATTTAAGGTCAGTTATAACTGTCAAAAGGAGAAATGGACTCTAAATGAGCTCATTTCATACTGTGTGCAAGAAGAAGACAGGTTGAAGCAAGATAAGACAGAAAGTGCTCATTTGGCCTATGCCTCTAAGGATAAGGGCAAGAAAAGGAAGAATGATAAGGAAGCTGCTAAGGGTCCAGTTGAGAAGAAACAACATAAGGATAATCAGGGTTGTTTCTTCTGTAAGAAGCCTGGACATGTAAAGAAGGACTGTACAAAATATCACGCCTGGCGTGATAATAAGGGTACGTTCCTTGCTTTGGTCTGTTCTGAGGTTAATTTAGCTTCAGTACCTAGAAACACTTGGTGGTTAGACTCTGGTGCTACTACTCACATAAGTGTTTCTATGCAGGGTTGCCTGAGCTACCGAAAGCCAAGTGATGTTGAAAGACACATCTTTGTGGGCGACGGACAATCGGTAGATGTGGAAGCAATTGGGCACTTTAGGTTGTTGTTAGGAACTGGTTATTATTTGGATTTAAAAGATACTTTTGTAGTACCGTCTTTTAGACGGAATTTGGTTTCTGTTTCTGTATTGGACAAATCAGGTTATTCTTGTTCATTTGGAAACAGTCAATTCAGTTTATCTTTTAATTCAAATGTTGTGGGAACCGGTTACTTGAGTATTTATGACAACCTATATTTGCTTGATACAATTGCTTCTTACAATGAATCCTTGCATGTGGAATCACGTGGTACTAAGCGTAAATTAAATAAGGAAAATTCGGCGACATTATGGCATAAGCGCTTAGGTCATATCTCAAAAGGTAGAATTGAGCGTCTTGTGTCTGATGGCATTTTGGATTCCCTTGATTTTTCGGACTTCGACGTATGTGTTGAATGTATCAAGGGAAAACAGACCAAAGTGAAAAGATTAGGTGCCAACAGATCTTCGGATGTCTTAGAATTGATACATACGGATATTTGTGGGCCATTCCCTACGGAATCCTGGAATGGTCAACAATATTTTATATCATTCATAGACGATTACTCACGTTATGGGCACCTATATCTTATTCATGAAAAATCTGAGTCTCTGGACATGTTCAAAGCCTATAAAGCTGAAGTTGAGAATCAACTCAACAGAAGAATTAAAACCGTCAGATCTGATCGTGGTGGTGAGTACTACGGTAGATATGATGGTTCAGGTGAACAACGTCCAGGACCATTTGCTAGATACCTAGAGGAATACGGTATCGTCCCACAGTACACCATGCCGGGTTCACCTAGCATGAATGGTGTAGCTGAAAGACGAAACAGGACTCTTAAGGATATGGTAAGAAGTATGATTGCTCATTCTTCTTTACCAGAGTCACTCTGGGGAGAAGCACTTAAGACAGCAGCTTACATTCTGAATAGAGTACCAAGTAAAGCAGTTGCTAAAACACCTTATGAGCTTTGGACTGGTCGAAAGCCCAGTTTAAAGCATTTACATATTTGGGGATGTCCAGCTGAGGCAAGGCCTTATAGGCCAAATGAAAAGAAATTGGACTCCAAAACAGTTAGCAGCTACTTTATTGGATACTCTGAACGCTCTAGGGGCTTTAAGTTTTATGATCCCACTATAAGGAACATTTTTGAGACGGGAACAGCAACATTCTTTGAGGATGTTGAGTTTGGGGGGAGAAATAAGGTTAGAGACATTAGTTTTGAGGAGGAATTGGCTTCAGATCCAATCCATACAGTTACTTTTGACAATATTCAGGTTCCTATACCTGTTGTTGCTCAAGAAGTAAATCCGGAACCTCAAGATGATAATGTTGAACAACTCCCTGTTCCAGAAGAACAAACTCAACAACCTCAAGAACCAGTGCCATTAAGGAGATCCACGAGAGAAAGGAGAAATGCTATTCCGGATGATTATATTGTATTTCTCCAAGAACATGAGGAAAGTAGTGGAATGTTAGAAGATGATCCAATCAACTTCTCTCAGGCCATGAAAAGTTCTAACTCTCAACAGTGGATTGATGCCATGAATGAAGAGTACAAGTCTATGCAAGACAATAAGGTTTGGGAACTTGTCCCATTACCAGAAGGTGCAAAACCAATTGGTTGTAAATGGATTTTTAAAACCAAGCGGGATGCAAACGGTAATGTGGAGAGGTATAAGGCACGTCTTGTGGCTAAAGGCTATACTCAAAAGGAAGGCATTGATTATACAGAGACTTTCTCTCCGGTTTCATCGAAAGACTCTTTCAGAATAATCATGGCACTTGTTGCTCATTATGATCTTGAGTTACATCAGATGGATGTTAAGACTGCATTTCTCAATGGAGACATTGATGAGATGATCTATATGGTGCAACCAGAAAACTTTGTGTCGGGAGACCCAAAGAATATGGTCTGCAAATTAAGGAAATCCATCTATGGACTCAAGCAAGCTCCTCGTCAATGGTATCATAAGTTTCAACAAATAGTTATCTCGTTCGGTTTTGAGATGAACATTGTTGATGACTGTGTATATCACAAGTTCAGTGGGAGTAAGTATATTTTTCTGGTTCTGTATGTGGATGACATCTTGCTTGCCACTAATGATATAGGCATGTTGCACGAAACCAAGAGATTTCTATCAAAGAATTTTGAGATGAAAGATCTTGGGGACGCCTCTTTTATATTAGGGATCCAGATACATCGAGATCGCTCTCGGGGTATTCTTGGATTATCACAAAAGAGCTATATCGATAAGGTACTTAAAAGGTTTGGCATGCAAGATTGCAGACCAGGTGACACCCCTGTTGCTAAAGGAGACAAGTTTAGTCTCAATCAGTGCCCTAAAGGTAACCTTGAAATTCAGGAAATGCAGAAGATTCCTTATGCTTCGGCTGTAGGAAGTCTAATGTATGCTCAGGTATGTACGCGTCCGGATATTGCGTACATTGTTGGGATGTTAGGCAGATACTTAAGCAACCCTGGTATGGATCATTGGATAGCAGTCAAAAGGGTTATGAGGTATCTTCAGAAAACAAAAGATTACATGCTCACATACAGAAAATCAGAGAAATTAGAGGTCATTGGGTATTCGGACTCTGATTTTGCTGGATGCCAAGATAGCAGGAAGTCTACATCAGGCTACATTTATATGTTAGCAGGAGGAGCTATATCATGGAAAAGTGTCAAACAAACACTAGTAGCTTCCTCCACTATGGCAGCAGAATTTGTAGCTTGCTATGAGGCATCCAATCAGGGAATATGGCTGCGAAATTTTGTCACGGGACTGCGCATTTTGGAAAATGTTGAAAGACCACTAAGGCTATATTGTGACAATAAATCTGCAGTAATGTATTCCAATAACAACAGGAGCTCAACTAAGTCAAAACATATTGACATTAAGTTCCTGGTTGTGAAAGAAAGGGTACAGAGTGGACAGATATCCATAGAGCACATTGGGACAAACTCCATGATAGCTGATCCTCTTACTAAGGGATTGCCACCTAAGGTCTTTCATGAGCATACTGCTCATATGGGTGTGGTATTATTTGAGGATATTATGTTTTAGTGGGAGTTTGTATTTGTGGTGCTTTATGTTTGGTTGTATTGTCTGATCAGAATAAAGTATTCAGTTAAGACACTCTGTTACATTATGTTTGGTTTTGACCTCACTAAGGAGGACCAGTTGAAAATAGACATGTACTGATCACATTGCATGTAATTTTCATGCTGCACATCCATGATTGATCTATGTCGTTTGATTGTATTGGTATATGTGACCATTGATGGGTCGAGTCACGATAAATGTGACGAAGGCCGCTTTGATCCTATATTGATATAGTCAATGGACGAGATTGTTCGGAAATACCATTTCAGTGATAGCAATTTTTGAGCTCATAAGGTTATACACAGTTTAAGGAATCATATGGTGCCCAAGTGGGAGATTGTTGGATTTAATCTAATAAATCTATTTGTGGGCACATATGATTAAACAATGTGTATTGCTATCTTTCAGGATAACCCACTAAAGTGATCAATTAAGTTGGGTTAATTTGGTATTTAAATGATCATGGGGTCATATGTGCAGATACCAGGTTGTAATTGTAATTTATTGAGGGGCTAAATTACAAAAGTACAACATCTATAAATAAGGGGTTATGGTCCCTAATCTAGGGTTACATTCTCTAATTCTCTACACCCCCATCTAGCTAGAGAAATTCGGATTTAGAGAAACCCTAAGGTTAGAAGATCCAAAACCCAACTCAAGGTTCATCCATGGATTCAGGTATAAGCTTCCGCTCTCTTTTGATTTTGTTAATCTCTTTGAATTAATCATGGCTATATGGTTTTAGATCTCAAGTTTTATGATGTAGATCTAACACAATGCTCTTCATGGTCTTATGTATGTACATTGTTAAAACTGCAAGCCGTGAATCCACGCACAAGGAAAGGATGACACTGTGAAAAGTTCAAAATTAAGTTTAACCATACTGCACAACCCCAGGTAGTCATGTAGAAGCAACAACAGCAATCACAGATAGAGACATTTACCTAGAGCATTAAGCAGTTTAATCTTTGTAAAAGTTGATTCAAGGACAACCAGCAAGAAACTTGATCTACCAACTTAACAAGCAATTAATTAAGAAACTTGTTCCACCAACTCAACTATGATGCGTACAACTTTCTAATTGATATCTGAAGTATTGAAAGTGAAAGGAAAATAATATAAGTTTCAACTCACTCCAGCATGATAAATTGCAGGGGAAAATTTGCAAAATAGACCGTTTTTATAAAGTAATTAGCGAAATAGACCACTTTTGAGAGTAATTAGCAAAATAGACCTCTTTTTGACAAAAGAGGTCGATTTTGAAAAAATGACTTCAGAAAACATACGGGACTACTAGTCCCGTATGTTTAAAGCTAACTAATCTAATGATTAGTACACTAATCATTAGATTAGTTAGCTTTAAACATACGGGACTAGTAGTCCCGTATGTTTTCTGAAACCATTTTTTCAAAATCGACCACTTTTTGGTCTATTGGCCAAAAAGAGGTCTATTTTGCTAATTACTTTTAAAAGTGGTCTATTTCGCTAATTACTTTATAAAAACGGTCTATTTTGCAAATTTCCCCTAAATTGCAGTGACATATTGCAGCCCAGAAGGTGAAGAGCTCTTGAAAGCTAGTGGTACCAGCTACCACCACAAAATAAAATAAAATTGTTACTCTCTATGTAAATACATCTGATAAATCAAATAAAATTGTTCATTCATGCCACTAGAATCTCTAACTCTTGCTACTCTCTAATACATATTTGATACATTAGGTTAATGTTTTGGACATGTTAATAAATAAATAAATAAATCTCACGAGTATCATTAATCTAGAAGTCTCCATGAAATGGATGTATATCAAATACAGTTACATTTCTAGAAAGCTGGATCAACAAATTGCTTTGCAGCACAGAGTTACATGGGACCACTATTAATATAGGCAACAAATAAATCACTCCTTTTTAGTCGGTCTGTTAATTTCTTGATCCAAAGAAGAAAAAACAATCATACCAATAAAAAAGAAAGCCATACTTGAAAGACGAATGACAGCTTGTCACGTGGTCCCTAGTGCACTCCAGTCTCTTGCTAGTTGGTAGTTTATTAGGACATGACGAAAAAGGTAAATTCTGAAGGCACTGAAAGCATGGAATCAAATGAAAAATCTGCATCATATAATAACTTAGATTCAATCCATTGACAGGTTTCTCTTGTGGTAGGTCTCAGTCATTCTCAGCCACTGGCAAGCATCTCTTCGCTTTCCTTTCGATGAGGGCAACAGACAGGTGGTTATGCGGGCCATGATGCAGTGTTGCAGTCTTGACACAAACCTAGTAGCAGCAAATTGCTTATAAGATGGAGCAGAACTTGGTCCAGGAGGAAATACAACCTGTTTAAATGAATTAATGCTTTATGCTACGTGCATGCTATCATATTTGAAACAAGGGAGATCTTTAAGGCATACAAAAACATTGTAGATCCACCGACACAACTGATATATACCATCAAATTGTTAATAGAATCATCATATACAAGTAATTGTACATATATAGCGGCCCCAGGACAGTTATATTGCAGTTAACTTCTGAGTTCCCTCAAAACACCAACATAAAGGAATTCGAATTTGGGTGGTTAGCAGTGTTTTGGTTGGGGTGGGGAGGGAGGGAGTTTTGTTTTTTATTTTGTTTTGGGGGTTTTGTGGTTTTTTTTGGGGGTGGTATTCCTTAAATAGATTTAGTCTCCATGCCTATTAATTTAATACAAGTTTCTCAGAGAACTCCGGTCGGTGAATAGCTGATTCAAAGAACCTGTTGATTCACAAGAAAATGATGCAATTGTAGAAATCATAGGTCGCCTGCCAAGCTGAATAATGGAGTTGAGCTATTGAAATTGTTGCTATTTTTAGTTGGCCCAGCATCTTTTGTTGCTGGCCCATTTGCTACCAGGCCCAGTTCCCCTTGATATTTGTTTCAGCCTATCCCTAAACCTTTCACCTCCTACCCGATGGTACTCACCCCCTTTCCCATACCTGTGTCCGGTCGGCTGCCGCTGCGAGTCCCATCTCTGATCCTTGTAGGTCGGCTCCTACAATTCGTATCCTTAGCCTTCTCTCCGTGTCGGCTGCCCCCTTTGCTATTTAAGTCGAAGAGATGGTAGTAGCTCGGTGAGAGAGGATAAGGAGCGACGGCGATGAGAAGAAAATTGAGCTGTGTGCTCTCCTATGATTTGTGAGATCCCCCACCCCTCTGTGAGCTTTGTGCTCCTGTGAGCTTTGTGCTCTCACCCTTTAACCTCTGAGAGAGTGATTCCCCTTTTGTGTCTTGGTGGTGCACTGTGAGAGAAGAACATGAACTGAATAGAAGCAGGCTTCTGAGCCAAACAACAACAATGATTCTCTACAGTGGTATCAGAGCCTCGTTGAGTCGTCGTCGTTCCCGCCGCCTCTCGTTTCTGGCCCTCGCCGTCGATCTTCTGTCTGAAACCCTAACCTCAGTTTCGGCTCTCTTGTCTGAAACCCTAACACGTTGAAGCGCTCTCGTCTCACCTTGACGCTTCCGCCGCGTTGCTCGACGCCATCACTGCCGAAGTCGACCGCCTCTCCCAACGCCACCGGACCGCCGCGTGGGTAAGGTCGAAACTCTCTCCCTAGAGTTTTGCTCAGGTATATTGACTGAAAACCCAACTCTTCAGTTATCTATTTGCTGGAAAATATTTCTTGTTTTTGTTTCTGCTTGTGGTAGTTGTTGTGATACCCTTGCTTTTTTTTTCTGTGTGAAGAATATCTGCTGCTAATAATTATGGTATGGTTCAATATGGTACGTTCAACGGAAAATCTGATTTTAGTATTTGGAAATAAAAAATAAAATGCATTTTAATTCAACAGAAGTCATTTAGGACTGTTAGTCAGACCTATTTGACTTTTGATACTAAAGAAAAAAGAGCTGAAATGAACGAAAATGCTTGTTCCACAATTTATTTTAACTTATCTGACTCTATGCTTAGAAAAGTTAGAATTTTGGAATCTGCTAAAACCCTTTGGGATAAACTTGAAGAACTCTATATTGAAATCTCTTTGCCCAGTAAAATTTTTTTGCTTAAAATTTTTTTCAATTTTAGATTGGATATGTCTAAGGTCATTGAGGAGAACCTAAATGTTTTTACAAAACTTATTTTAGATATTAAGTTAACTGGTGATAAACATATAGACGACTATACTCCTATTGCCCTTCTAAATGTTATTCCTGACTCATATAGTGATGTGAAATCTGCTATTAAATATGGTAGAGATGAGGTTATCCTTGACATTATGGTCAATGATGTTAAGAGTAAGGAATTAGATTTAAAACATTCTGGGGGAAATAAAAATTCTGGTGAGGTTATGCATGTGAGGGGTAGGTCTTAGAATAGGTCTAATAACCAAAAGAATGCTAGTAATGGGGAATCAAGTAAGAAAAAAAAATTGAAAATGGAAGGGGTAGATCTAAGTTCAGGTTTAAAGTTAAAAAATGCTATAATTGTCATGAAACTGGTCACTTTATTAGAGATTATCCTAAGCCTAAGAAAAATCAGCAAAATGATTATGCTAATATGGACGTCTGTGAGGGAAAATAGGTGAAATATTCATGATTAATAATCTATGTGATTATGTATATTTGAACTATGTGTTATCTGATCCTTCGTGTAAATCAGATTGATTGGTAGACTCTAGTTGTACTTTCATATGACTCCTTTTAAAAACTTGTTTTCAAAAAAAAAAAAAAATAGAGAATGACTTTGTGTCAATGACAAATGAAAAGAAATACAATGTTTTAGGAACTGGTGATGTATGCCTTAGGTTTTTTTTCTGGTTCTGTGTTTACTTTGAAGGATGTTAGACATGTTCCTGATATACGTTATAACTTGATTTCTTGTGCATGTCTAGAAAATGATGGTTTAGAGGGAAAAGGGGGTAAAGGGGTTATAAAAATTCTGAAAGGGTCGCTTGTTATTTTTACTGCTGAAAAACAAAATAACTTGTATGTTTGTCATGCTGAACCAATACTTGAATCTGTGAACTCTATGATAGGTGATAAATCTATTTTATGGCATAATAGATTAGGTCACATGAGTAATAAAGGATTAGAAATTTTGTATAAATAAGGTAACTTTGGTAGTGATAAAATATCCCTCATCCCTTTCTGTGAATCTTGTGTGTTAGGAAAACAACATAGGATTAGTTTTCCTACTTCTTCCTTTCCTAATCAGTCTAAATACACTAATGTACTTGAATATTTAAATGCTGATGTGTGGGGTCCCTCTAGTGTGCCTACACATGGAGGGAACCAATATTTTCTTTCCATAATTGATGATTATTCTAGGAAAGTTTGAGTTTTACTCACACTATAAGAAATCAGGTCTTTAACGACCAAAATTAGTGAATGTACCATGTGACCGTCATTAATATGTGTAAAATAACGACGGTTTTAACAACCTTCATCGAGTGATCACAAATATTAGAGTAATGTCATTAATATGTGTAAAATAACGACGGTTTTAACAACCTTCATCGAGTGATCACAAATATTAGAGTAATGATGTGAGATGGGATAACGGAACGACGGTTTTAACAACCTTCATCGAGTGATCACAAATATTAGAGTAATGATGTGAGATGGGATAACGGTTTTTTAGTACCTTCTTTGATTTAATTCTAATACCGTTGTTATTGGGTCTTCTAAAAGGTAAAGGGGTCCATTACCTTCATTAATCATAACTCTATGAGTACTAATCAAAATAATATAAAGAACCCCAATCCCAAATCTCCCTCTAACCGCTACTAAACTAATAAACCCTAGAAAAAAAATCGCGTTCATCTTCTTCTATTCTTCTATTCGTCGTTGTTCTTGGTCAGCATCATCTCCTCCTCTCGAGAAGAAGCCCTCTTCTTCCTCAAAGCCACAATTTCAAGCTCGAGCCCTCGATCCACTCCTTTTACGAGAACACCACCATCGACAAGCCTCTTCAAGATCAAGAATTCGAACAAGTTGAGGACGAGGTCCCTCAATCGGCGTCGTCGCCGGTGGAGGTGCTGACAGTGAGCGAGAGAATGGAGAAGAAGAAGACGATGACTGGGGGAGTGAGTTCGAGTGGACGGATACAGATGCTTGCAGAATTGAATCGGAAGGATGATGATGGATAGTGATGACGATGGGCCACAGGAGTATTATACATGCTTGCAGAATTGAATCGGAAGGATGATGATGGATAGTGATGACGATGGGCCACAGGAGTATTATACCGGAGGAGAGAAAAGGTGAGGTCTTTCTCTTGATTAGACCCTAGTTAGGGTTTTTGGGGAATGTGTAGTTGAAATTGGTGAGTTTAATTGTAGTCCTGCATGTAGATAACTATAGTTGGGGTTAGGGTCATTCTATTGCTATTGTGGATGAATGAAGTGAAATTTACCTGATCTAGGGTTTCTATTGATGGCATGATTAGTACCAAATTAGCAGCATCTCGAACAATGACCAACCGTAGATACAACATTTGTATCAATTCTGTTGTTAGGTTGCATTGAATTGTAAGGAGGATTAATTTTTCATTTGCATCAACAAATGATACAAAATTGTAGGAAATGGAAATACTCCCATGACGGAGTTTCTAGCGATGGACATGGATGGAGCTGGGATCCCACCGCTCATTCTCACTAGGGCAAGTTTTCAATCTTGAATTTAGTTTTTTTTAAAATATAAATTTTGCTAATTTACCTTTTGATTACTAGATGAACACATGCCAAATTAAGAGTTAATTTGGTTCACATTTTCACTCCTTGAGGATTGGGATGGTTTTTCGTGTAGACTTTAGAGTTTGCATGAGTATTGTGGAAGTGCGCATCAAAGATGTAGGATTCTGTGCGGTCGATAGGCGATAGCAAGCCTATTAGAAGGAACGATAGTTTAGGGATAAGTACAAGGTTGGGGAGGTCAAAAAGTGTCAAATCTCTGGTTAAATGGAGTCATATTCTGACTGGAATGGCTAGAAAGAATAACATTTTGGACCCATAATTGCAACTCAAGAGTTATGGGAATGAACATGAAATGATATTCAAGATGGTAACTTGATAGAATTGCAGAGTTAGGAAACATTGAAAAATAAACTTTGAACAAGGCTGTAAAGAAACATATGAAGGTTGATAATCTAGTAGAGAAGATGGCTCAGTAATGAAGCTGAGGAGAGCAAAAATGATCCATATAGCTAGCCTTCGCAGAGTTGGAATGAAAGGCATTGTAGTGAATATTTAACAGGAGGAAGCAATAACATTCCAGTCATGAGAAAGACTTCTGTTAGTTTTCTTTTAACAGGAGGAAGCAATAACACTCCAGTCATGAGAAAGACTTGGAGTCAATCATGACACGAGTATCCTTTGGTTTACTAAAGTTTAGTCTTTGTACTTCCGAAAGACTCATTAGCACTAGTGCTTCCACAACCAAAGTCAAAGAAAAGCTGTAATGATTATACAAGTCCCTAAATTCGTCAATCAAATAGATTAAATGACTCCAGCCATACCTCAATGTTAAAACATGCTCTGGCTCAGAGCCGGCAATTAGTGCAAGTTTGCATCAAACAAAAGGCATAGTAAACACTGACCTACTTCAACACTTCTGGTATATTAAGTCATAAGTCCCGTGCATTCTATCCCATATTTTAGCAAGGTCGAAGTTTTATAAATTTCTGTACCTCTTTCAACAAGTTGGGGGTTGTAAAAACATATGATTTGAAAGACTTTTAGTAATCCAATCATTGCATTTTCCTAAATTTGCAGTTGAGGATCAGAGAATGGCCTTGAAGTAGTAAGCCCGTTTGTTGTTTTCTAGATTAATGCATGGCAGCTGGGATATTGAAAAGGTTTTGCTGATGAGGGAAAATAATGTTAGTCAAGCACTTCAAATAATCCAAACACGTGTTTGCTTGCTTCCATAGATTCTCTATGTAGACTAATGCATATAAGGACAATATCAGGACAAAAATATTCGTTTTATAGTATTAAGGATGCTTGGATGACTGTTGGGTGACTAATAGGAGTTTGCCATGAACTAATCAAATGGAATAAGGACATGTAGAGAAATGTTGACAATGCAATGAGTTCTCTGTAATAAAAGGGAAAGGAAGAGGAGTTATATGCCAATAAAAAACTTCTAGGCCTGGTATTTAGGTTCCGCTGAAAAATGGAATCACATGCTTGTCAAACACATGCGTAGAGGCATGCCATCATTTTCTTGCAAGATCAGATATATTATCGTATCTTGTTTGTTTAGTTGTCACTATTTTTTTTTGAAATAAATCTGTCTGTCTGAGCTTTCTCTTGATTAGATGTTGAAATGTGATATAAAACTTGGCATGTGGAACATCATTTTCAGTTGTCAAGTTTTTTTTTGTTTGAAGAACTTCAGAAATTTCTTGATCCACTAGCAGAGTTGACCATAAAATTTTATCACCTATTATACATATGGAAAGTTGTTGAGTGTTTTTTGTTTGAAGAATTTCAGAAATTTGTTGATCCACTAGCAGAACAGCCATTACATTTTATCACATATTGTACACATGGATAGGTGTATATCTAAGTTTTAAAGTCTGTTTATATATCATAGGCGATTTAATTTATACTGCTGTAATCATGATACACAACAGGATTCCAGAAATCTCGCAGCTACGCCTGAGATGAGATATTGCATTAACATCAAGACATAAATGTTATGACATTAGAGTATGATTTAGGGTAGAGACTTCTAGTATCATCAACTGCATTTCACATGTACGAGGCAGGAGGTAATACTAACCAGTAGGTTTGGAACTTGAGCATGCAGTAACTTGAGCATGCAGTTTTACTTATTGCAATTTTTGTGCTATAGAAAAGGAGCTCTCTATTGCTTCATTTGAGTATATATATATATATATATATATATATATATATTATTGTTGGATTGTTGAAATTATCTTTTAATCTTGATGTATAGAAAGCAAGCCAGCAAAATACACTTAATAGAGGCAAAAGAAAGATGCTCCACCACACGGGCAGTAAACCCTTTAGACAAATTGCGTGGGAATTGGTATACATTCAAAACTAATTTTCTATTTATTTAAAACTACTTTGTTTTTTAGTTTGATGTTGTACTCATTTTTATTTAATATTTGAATAAGGGTGGCAAGTCAGGAAATCCACCTAATGTGGCAAAAATGTTTCATAAAACTCGAAAGAAAGCTAATGAAACACTAGATACTGGGGATCAAGATAAATATGTAAGTATAATATGTGTTTAAGTTTGATAATGATGTATTGTATAGTACTAACATATGAATTTAATTTTTATAGGATGAAATTGTTCAAGTCAAACAAGCAAACCCTTCACTTTCTGACATTGAGATAGTTGAGAAAATCTGGGGGAAGCAATCTCATGGTCACATCACTGTAATTGGTGGCGGGACTTCTTTGAAAGATTTGAGAGAACCGCTCCCTAGTCGATCTGATCTGAAAGCACGGGTTATAGAAGAAAAGAGAAAGAACCAGATGCTTCAAACCGCTCCCTAGTCGATCTGATCTGAAAGCACGGGTTATAGAAGAAAAGAGAAAGAACCAGATGCTTCAACAACGCTTAGATGAGCAGGAGCAACAACAACAAAGGATGTCTGAGTTGGAGTCACAAGTGAAAGCTATGCAAGAACTTTTTTTTAGGCAATCACCTTCATTGACTCCTCAAACTCGAGAACATGTGCAGGACTAGGTAATTATTTTTTGTAAAATCTCGTATATACTTTTATGATTGACTACTTGCACTAAAAAAAAATATGATTTTTACTTAATAAGATAATATTTGCTTAATTGATATTTCTTAATTATGTGATTTTTTTAAATTTTTTAGGCTATCCATGCAAGATTAGGAGGGGGTAGCTCGGGTCTTCTTTTGACGATGATTAGAGATGAAAGAATGTGTCTTCCCCAAACTTTTATTTTAATTTGTTTTAGATAGTTTCATGTATTTTTCTTTGGAACAATTAGGATATTAACTCTTGTTATTAGTATTGAATATTTGAGGATGATGGAATTTTATTTATTGATGTTATTAATGAACGGAATTTTTATTTTCCCACTTATTCATTATTGGATATTTTTAATATATTTTTGTTATGAATCTTAGTGTCAGGTTGAGAATAATATGATAGTTGCCTATGAATGGAAAAATTATTATTAATGTATTAGAAATTTGTAGTCTACAATGACGGTTTTATAAACCGTATTTTGTTCATCAATGAAGGGAAAGCACCGTCGTTGATGGGTTACTAATTACCCATTATGAGGACTTTTACGACGGTATCCAACCGTCATTAATTAGTCTTCAACGATGGGAAAATATCCCCATAACTAATGGTAACGACAGGAAAATATCCCGTCACTAATGGTAACGACGGGAAAATATCCCCGTCACTGATGGTAACGACGGTGATAATTACCGTCGTAAATATTAATGACGGTAATATGTTCCGTCGTTATAGACTCTATAACGACGGGTAGTATATCCCTTCGTGACCCTTTAGCGAAGAGGGCTTCAACGACGGGTGACGAAGGGATTTTTTCCCGTCGTTAGCATACAATAACGACGGTTTTCAGCTCTTTAACGAAGGGAAATCCCTTCGTTAAAGATGTAATTTCTTGTAGTGTCATGAAATAAAAATCTAAAGTTTTTGATAAATTTAAAAACTAAAAAATTATGATTGAAAACCAAACGGGAAAGAAAATTAAAACTCTTAAGACAGACAATGGTCTTGAGTTTTGTAACAAACAATTGAATGATTTGTGTACTACTTGGGGATATTAAAAGATATAAATCTGTTCTCTACACACCCCAGCAGAATGGGGTTGCTGAAAGGATGAATAGAACTCTCTTAGAGAGGGTGATGACTATGTTGACCACATCCGGGCTCTCCAAGAAGTTCTGGGGAGAAACTGCTTGTACTGCGGCCTATTTGATTAATAGGTCTCCTTCTGTTCCCTTAGGAGGGGAATGCCCTGAACTTGTGTTCACGGGCAAACCCCTTGATTTAAATAATTTAAGAATTTTCAGGAGTGATGGCTATGTGCATCAAAAGATTGATAAGTTAGAACCTAGATCTAAGAAATATGTTTTCTTAGGATACCCTGAAGAAGTAAAAGGTTATAGGCTTTGGTATAAGAGTGAACCAGAGTTTAAGATAGTGATAAGCAGAGATGTTGTTTTTAATAAAAATGAATTTCCTTGTTTACCTTTACATGTTCCTATTCCTGAAAATGATCCTCCAAATAAAGTGGAGCAAATGCCTATTATTAATCAACCCAAATCACCTCCTGAAGAAAACTTGAATGATATAATTATTAAAAATCAAGATAAGATTATTCCTAATGAGGTGGAGCATAATATGTAGGAAATAGATAACATGTATGATTTGAATGATTATCAACTCACTAGGGATAGAAATAAAAGCACCATTAGGAAACCTGAAAGAAATAGAGATTACAATTTGATTGATCGTAATATGTCTGAGTTTGCCTTTAATGTGTTTGAATCCCTTGAGTGCAATGAACCTAAGACTTATAGAGAAGCATTAAGGTAAAAATATTCCGAAGAATGGATTAGTGCTATGAAGAGTGAGATGGAATCCCTAAGAATTAACCGAACATGGAAACTTGTTTCTAAACCTGCTAGTTATTTTGTAGTAGACTGTAAGTGGCTGTTTAAGGTGAAACAAGAATCTAAAAGTGTTAGGTTTAAGGCTAGGTTAGTAGCTAATGGATTTACTCAGAAGGAGATAATTGATTATGCTAAATTTTTTGCTCCTGTTGTCAAATTCACTACTGTTAGAATTATGCTTGCTTTAGTTGTTCATTTTAATTGGGAATTAAAACAAATGGATGTAACTACTGCTTTCTTGCATGGTGATCTTGATAAAAATATTTATATGCACCAACCTGAGGGCTTTGTGGATCCTAAATTGCATGATCATGTGTGTTTGTTAAAAAAGCTTTATATGGTTTAAAACAATTACCTAGGCAATGGAATATTAGATTTGATAAATGCATGTAATCTTTAAAGTTTAAAATGAGTTCTGCTGATCATTGCCTATATTATAAGAATATAGACTCCGTGCCTGTATTTTTTGTAATTTATGTGGATGACATGTTGATTGTTAGTCCTTATTTAAAGTCTATTGAGCATGTTCAAAAATGTCTTTGTGAAAATTTTAACATGAAAGACTTAGGTGATGCTAAAAGAATCCTAGGCATGAATATTATTATGGACAAAAAAAAATCTACTCTAGTTTTAAACCAAAGTTCATATGTTAAAATTTTTTTGAGTAAATTCTCTATGTCTGATGCCAAATCTGTGAATGTGCCTCTTGCTTCCCATTTTGTGTTAAGTAAGGATCAGTCCCCCAAGACTGAAACTAAAATAAATGATATGAAGAAGGTGTCATATTCGAATGCTATAAGATCAGTCATGTATCTCATGGTTAGTACTAGGCCTGACATTGCATATGCAGTTAGTTACTTGAGTAGATACATGTTAAACACTGGTATGCCTCATTGGAATGCCTTGAAGTGGCTTTTAAGATATTTGAAATCCTCTGTGGATGTAAGATTAACATTCTCTAAGTGTTCTGAAGGTGTCAAACTAGTTGGCTATGTAGATTCCAATTATGCAAATGATAGAGATAATAGAAAATCTACTACTTCCTATGTGTTTACTTTGTGTGGCTCTTGTATAAGTTGGAAATCTCAACTACAACCCATTGTTGCTTTATCTACTACCGAATCTGAGTACGTTGTTACCACTGAAGCTTTTAAAGAAGCTATTTGGCTTAGGGGCCTTATATCTAAAATTGGTTTTCTTGATAAAAATGTGGTTATGTTTTCTGATAGTCAATCTGCTATTCAACTTTGCAAAAATCCTTTTTTTTATGATAGAACTAAACATATTGATGTTAGATTTTATTACATTCGGGATATAGTTGAAAATGGTATTGTCAAGTTAGAGAACTAAACATATTGATGTTAGATTTTATTACATTCGGGATATAGTTGAAAATGGTATTGTCAAGTTAGAGAAAATTCCCTCAGAATTTAATCCTGCTCGGGATATAGTTGAAAATGGTATTGTCAAGTTAGAGAAAATTCCCTCAGAATTTAATCCTGCTGACATTGGTACTAAGTGTTTGCATGTTGAAAATTTTATCTCGTGTCAAAGAATCTTGAATTTTGACTTTGGGTAATTTTTTCTTTGCTTTGTGTGTTGCCTTTGTGGCATATTAACTTGCTTTGTGCTTGTTAGTAGCTTTGTGATTTTTTCCCTTTGAACTCGATGATCGTTTGGTAGAGTTCGGTCCTTTGTGGACTTGGTATGCTTGGTGATCTTACTCCGATCTTTGTGATCTGAGTTTACTTTGTGTATTCTCTCCCATTGCTTGTATCTTCTTTGTGATCATACATGTGATCTGAGTTTACTTTGTGTATTCTCTCCCATTGCTTGTATCTTCTTTGTGATCATACAGGTAATGGTTTGGCGATGATGAGTCCTGCAGTTCCTCTCCCATTGCTTGTATCTTCTTTGTGATCATACAGGTAATGGTTTGGCGATGATGAGTCCTGCAGTTCTGTGTTTTTTTTCTGTGCACTACCTTGGACCAAAGGTGGAGATTATTGCTATTTTTAGTTGGCCCAACATCTTTTGTTGCTGGCCCATTTGCTACCAGGCCAAGTTCCCCTTGATATTTGTTTCAGCCTATCCCTAAACCTTTCACCTCCTACCCGATGGTACTCACTCCCTTTCCCATACAGGTGTCCGGTCGGCTGCCGCTGCGAGTCCCATCTCTGATCCCTGTAGGTCGGCTCCTACCATTCGTATCCTTAGTCTTCTCTCCGTGTCGGCTGCCCCCTTCGCTATTTAAGTCGAATAGATGGTAATAGCTCGGTGAGAGAAATGAGGATCGGCGACGGTGAGAAGAAAATTGAGCTTTGTGCTCTCCTCTGATTTGTGAGATCCCCCTCCCCTCTGTGAGCTTTGTGCTCCTGTGAGCTTTGTGCAATCACCCTTTGTGCGGCCCCTTCAACCTCTGAGAGAGTGAATCCCCTTTTGTGTCTTGGTGGTGCACTGTGAGAGAAGAACGGGAACTGAATAGAAGTAGGTTTCTGAGCCAAACAGCGACAATGATTCTCTACAGAAATTCACTGCTGCACATAGTCAGGTGTGTCTATGTTTGAAAATTGCAGAATATTGATTGTCTTTTACAGTTCACATATTAATTCTACGCTAATGGAAAAAGAATTGAAAACAACTAAAATTGTATGTTCTCATTCCATTCTTAGACTTTCAAAGGGCATGACCATCCTACACACCCCTCAAACCCAGCTAACAGATCATTGCATCACAAAAGAAATGCCAAATCCACGTTTTAATTCCAATCTAACTGTTTGTCAAAATATTCCTACAATCATGAAGCAGTCCATCTATCAATCAATTTTTTCTATCTAGAAACAAGTCAACAATCTATTCGTTTTCATGTTAAACAAAAATTTGAGCACTGATTTTGACCATGATTGAATAGGTCTAAGTCTGAAGACTGTATCCTTAAATTACGCACATCCGAGATATGTTTGTCTTTGACATATTCATAACTAAAGAAATACAGGAAACAGGAAAGAAATCAGCCAGGCAGACTGACGATCGACCACCGCGGTCGACCGTGAACGTGCACGAAGGCTAGTAGGAGTCGGAGCTGGTGGCGGTCGACCGCGGATGACTGTAATTGATTTTTCTCTCGGGTTTGTGGTTCGGTCGACCGCCGCGGTCGACCGCGAACCTACGCGGTCGACCGCCACGATCGACCGCGATCTGTTTGGGCTGGGCCTTTTGCATTTTAACCCGGTTCGTTTCTGAGTTGATATATAACCTAAATTTGATTTGTTAGAGTTAAGCAAGGATGAATTTGAGCAGTCTTTGAGAGATGATTGATGCATCCAATTGTGGGAGAGTTATGAGAGATCAAGAGCTTTGTTTTAGGGTTTGATCTGAGAGATTTGTAACTCTATTTGTATTTTCTGATTTCTAATAGTAAGAACTCCCTCCCCCTTGCCCCGTGGACGTAGGCAACTTGCTGAACCACGTAAATTATTTGTTCTTGTTGTGGTTGTGTTTGCATATTAGTTGTGACTTAGTTCGAGTTATTGTTCGTGTTGCATAAGAAAAGCTTCCACCACGCACAACAATTGGTATTAGAGCTAGATCGACAACATGGGAGATGTAAGCACATCAGGTTCGTCTCTAACAAAGGTGATACAGAGTCTGAGCATCAATAACATGAAGATTGATGTTCCTAAGTTCGATGGCAAGATCAATTTTGGATTGTGGAGGTGTCAGGTGATGGATGCTTTGGATGCACAGAATTTGGAGGAGACTCTTGAGTTAAAAGAGAAACCCGCAGAGATGGAGGATAAGGTTTGGAGGAAGATGAACAGTAGAGCTTGTAATGTTATTAGGTCATGCTTGACGCTGGATCTTATTTATGATGTCATGAACGAGACGTCGGCGAAGAAGATGTGGGAAACACTCAATGAGAAATATCTTACGAAGAGCATTGAGAATCGGCTTCACTTGAAGAAGAGATTTTACCAGTTCAAGATGAAGAGGGGAGTTTCCATCAGGGAGCATGTCAACAACTTCACTAAGCTACTTTCAGATATGACCAATGTAGACATTATAGTTGAGGATAAAGACAAGGCGATACTACTTCTGTGTTCGTTGCCCGAAGATAATTATGGTACGTTCGTTCTCACTATGATCAATGGAAGAACTATAGCCAGCTACAAGGAGGTGACCTCAGCTTTGGTGAACTATGAGTTGAGGAAGAGTGATGGTGAACCCTCCAAGAAGGCATCAGGAGATGCGTTAGCAGTTCGAGGCCGAGATCCAAACCGTCGCCAGTTCAACCGCTCAAAATCAAGGAATAGGAGTGCCTATAAGAGTGTTGGTAGGAATCAATATCAGTATTGTAAAGAAGAAGGACATTGGAAGATTGACTGCCCAAAGTAGAAAGAAAAAGCCGGGAAGAATAAGGGGAAAGCTGCACAAGCTTCAGAGGTGAATGTTGCAAAAGCTATTGGTGAGCATTCAGATTTAGATTCTTCAGGCTATTCATGCCCTGCTTTACCGTCGGTTTGCTATGCGGATTCCACGGAGTGGATGATGGATTCGGGAGCTACATATCACATCTGCCCTAAGAGGGAGTGGTTTTCTAGCTTTGAGGAGCTAGAAAGAGGGGATATCGTGCTTATGGGTAATGACCACGTATGCCCTATTGGTGGTATGGTTCAGTCCGGATTAGGATGCATGATGGTGTAGTAAGGGAATTGAAGGAAGTGAGGTTCGTGCCACAGTTGACGAAGAACATCATTTCTCTTGGGACTTTGGAGGCAACATGATATCGAGTGATCTTAGAGGATGCTATAGTGAAGGTCACGAAAGGTTCTATGGTGGTGATGCGAGGAGTCAGGGAAAACAACCTATAGTACTTGAATGGCAAGACAGTTACAGGGGGTCTGACAGCTTCTATCACTACAGAGGAGGACACTATCACCTTATGGCACATGAGACTTGGACACACATGTGATAAGTCCCTACAGTCATTGGCAAAACAGGGGCTATTGAAAGGTGCTAAGACCTGCAAGATGGAGCTGTGTGAGCACTGTGTACTTGGGAAGAAGACTAGAGTGAAGTTTGGCACCGCTGTTCATAACACTCGAGGTATATTGGATTACATTCATACAGATGTTTGGGGTCCTTTCCAGAACACATCTCTTGGTGGGGCCAACTATTTTGTTACTTTCATTGATGATTATTCCAGGAGGAATTGGGTATACCCTATGAAGCATAAACATCAGGTCATGGATATTTTTAAGGAGTGGAATAAGAAAGTGGAGCTACAAACAGGTAGAAAGATGAAGACTCTACGTTTAGATAACGGTGGAGAGTATAAGAGTGATCTGTTTCTGTAGTTTTGCCGGGATCACGACATTAGAAGACACTTCACAGTTCGAGAGACACCGCAATAGAACGGGGTGACTGAGAGATTGAACCGTACCTTGCTGGAGAAGGTGCGGTGTATGATGACACAGAGTGGATTGCCTAGATCCTTTTGGGCCGATGCGTTAGTTTATGCGAGCCATCTCGTGAACAGGTTGCCGTGCACTGCGATAGACGGGAAGACTCCTTTGGAGCGTTGGTTTGGTTCGGTGGCTAGTGACTATGAGTCGCTTTGGATATTCGGGTGTCTAGCTTATTATCATGTCAGTGATGGTAAATTAAATCCGATAGCAAGGAAAGCAGTCTTTGTGGGATTTAGAGATGGAGTCAAAAGCTTCAAGTTATGGGATCCACAAGACAAGAAGATAGTTATTAGCAGAGATGTCACATTTGACAAGGTGTACATGATGAGGCCTCGAGCCCCTCAGCAGGTGGAGGGAGATCAGACAGGAGAGATATCGCAACAGGTGGAGGATGATGTGACTCCACCCACTCCAGAGAACACTGTATCCATTGAGGCTCCTACAGAGGTGACACTGGGAGGAGATGAGATGACAGCCGGACAGATAGAGGATACAGTGGATTATGGGACTCATGAACAAGGTCATGTTCAGGGGTCCATTGTAGCAGATAGACCGAGGAGAGAGATTCGTCAGCCAGCTAGGTATAATAATGTCATGGTCGCATATGCATTATCAGTGGAGGTCGTTGATGATATGGTTCTAGCCACATTCAGGGAGGCAGAGTCTAGCCCCGATTCGATCAGGTGGAGGGAAGCTATGGAGGAGGAGATGCGGTCTCTTCAGAAGAACGACACTTGGACACTTGCACATCTACCTAAGGGTAAGAAGGCTATTGGTTGCAAGTGGGTATATGCGAAGAAGGAGGGATCTTCTATTGGGGACATAAGGTTCAAAACTAGATTGGTTGCCAAGGGATATGCACAGCTTGAGGGCATTGATTATAACAAAGTATTTTCACCCGTTGTGAAGCATTCGTCTATACGGATTTTATTAGTGTTGGTGGCACAGTTGGATTTGGATTTGGTCCAGATGGATGTGAAGACAGCCTTTCTACATGGTGATTTAGATGAGGAGATCTACATGACACAACCCCAGGGTTTCAAAGCTGCAGGAAAGGAAGATTTGATTTGTAAGCTGAAGAAATCTCTTTATGGTTTGAAACAGTCACCAAGACAGTGGTATAAGAGATTCGACGGCTTTATGATTGGCCGAGGGTACACGAGGAGCCCATATGACCCATGTGTTTATATGCACAAGCTACATGATGGTGAGCATATATATTTACTTTTATATGTTGACGATATGCTTATTGCTTCCAGAAATTCTTCGGCTATTCGAAAGCTGAAAGAGGAGCTATCATCTGAGTTTGAGATGAAGGATCTTGGAGAGGCAAAGAAGATATTGGGTATGGAGATTGAGAGAGACAGGGTGAAAGGGAGCTTGAAACTTACACAGAAGAGCTACTTGCAGAAAATGTTAAAGAAATTCAGCTTTGACGGTAATGCAAAAGCAGTTAGCACACCATTGGCTCCCCACTTCAAGCTTTCAGCGTTGATGTCACCTATTTCAGTTGAGGACAGAGATTATATGTCGAAGGTCCCATATGCCAGTGCAGTAGGTAGCTTGATGTATGCGATGATGTGTACGAGGCCAGATTTATCACAGGCCGTGAGCATGGTATCGAGATACATGCACGACCCCGAGAAGGGTCATTGGGAGGCCGTGGAGTAGATTCTACGGTATGTTCAAGGCACCGTGGATGTTGGTTTAGTATTCCAGAAGGATGAGAAGAATGTGCAGGATTGTATTGGATATGTGGATTCAGATTATGCTGGAGATCTTGACAAGCACCGATCTACTTCAGGTTATGCTTTTACATTGGCAGGTGCACATGTATGTTGGCGATGCACGCTTCAGTCCACAGTGGCTCTCTCTACTACGGAGGCAGAGTATATGGCAGTAACTGAAGCTATTAAGGAGGCTTTATGGTTGCGTGGTTTATTAGAGGACTTGGGGACCGCTCACGAGACCATTCGGGTATATTATGATAGCATGTCGGCTATCTATTTGGCGAAGAACCAAGTATATCATGCGCGCACGAAGCACATCGACGTCAGATTCCACTTTGTATGGGACGTTTTGGATGATGGAGACGTCATATTAGAGAAGGTCCACACAAATGACAACCCTGCAAATATGTTGACCAAAGTTATTTCAGGAGTGAAATTTGGTCATTGTTTGAAGCTTTTGAACATTCTTCAGTGCTGAGGCCTTTGGAGACCATTTGGGTGAATTACGTTCGGCTTGATTCCTTGGGCAAGAGGATACGTAGGCAGTCTTTCAGATGTAGCTGGTTTGATCAGTTGATTCGGATAGGGGGTGGAGATCACGTTTCAGCTCTAGATTGGTCTCCTGACTTGTTGAGGGACTATTGGATGATTTGGTATCGGTTCAGTTTTGGTGAAAACATTCGTCGAGGTGGAGAATTGAAGAAATACAGGAAACAACAAAGAAATCAGCCAGGCAGACTGACGGTCGACCGTCGCGATCGACCATGAACGTGCACGAAGGCTAGTAGGAGTCGGAGCTAGTGGCGGTCGACCGTCGCGGTCGACCGCAGATGACTGTAATTGATTTTACTCTCGGGTTTGTGGTTCGGTCGACCGTTACGGTCGACCGCGATCTGTTTGGGCTGAGACTTTTGGATTTTGACCCAGTTCGCTTCTGAGTTGATATATAACCTAAATCTAATTTGTTAGGGTTAAGCAAGGACGAATTTGAGCAGTCTTTGAGAGAGGATTGTTGCATCCAATTGTGGGAGAGTTGTGAGAGATCAAGAGCTTTGTTTTAGGGTTTGATCTGAGAGATTTGTAACTCTACTTGTATTCTCTGATTCCTAATAGTAAGAACTCACTCCCCCTTGCCCCGTGGATGTAGGCAACTTGCCGAACCACGTAAATTGTTTGTTCTTGATGTGGTTGTGTTTGCATATTAGTTGTGACTTAGTTCGAGTTATTGTCGTGTTGCACAAGAAAAGCTTCCGTCGTGCACAACAATAACCACCCTCATCTTTACCTCTAGTAGCACTTAACATCCCTCAACTAATTTATTAGCACTTAGCCACCCTCAATTCATGATGAAGAGGGGTGTTATCTGCAATTTATCCCTAAAAATTTAGGCATCCAGGGTGTTAAGATCTATTAAATTAGTTGAAAGGTGTTACGTGCTTGTAGATGTATGATGCGACATAATTATGTACCAAAATTGCACAATTAATCAAGTTATAGTATAAAAGTTATCGATCCCACAAGGAAGGTGATTTTAAGAGATCATTAGAATAGGTTCTTATGTTGTGTGCATGAAAAAATAGGATTAAAGAATAAGTGTGATTGTGATGAGTGATTGTTGTGAATATATGCAAGAGATAATAAATTAAATTTTAGAGAAAAAATAAGAATCAAAGAATAAATAAAATCATAAGGCAAGAAAGAAGAATGAATAAAATTAAGAAATAAAATCAAGAATGAAAAGAAAATTCAAGAAAGTCAAGATGGAGGATTCAATTAAGATATGAGAAATCTAGAATTTAATCTACTAGCTAATCTCAATTATAAAATACAAATTATTCCCTTTTTATCATATTTCAACTTAGATTTATTAAGCATAGACTATCAAACCATTTAAGGAAAGTATAATCTATCAAATTATCATCTAAATTAAAATTACTATTCATGATAAAAATAGCAACAATATAGTAACCCTAGAATTCATAAGCATAACCTATCAAACCATTTAAGATAAGCATAGATTATCAAATTCTTCTTCTACCGATTAGTTCTCTAGTTGATTATCCTAAACATAAATATTTTAAATATAAGAGAATAATCCATACAATATAAATAAAATTATACTAGTTTCATACAATTCTAAGATTCCTACAAGAATTAATTTCACATCTTAAGAAATAATAACAAGAAGACTAGTTTCATACAATTCTAAGATTCCTACAAGAATTAATTTCACATCTTAAGAAATAATAACAAGAAGAAAAAGAACTAATTACAAAAATAAAAAGAAAAGAAAAATCTAAACTATGAACAAGAACTAAATGTAACTACAAAGAATTAAAATCTAAACTACAAAATAAATTACAAAAATTAAATACAAGAAAATAAATCTACTCTACAAATTAAAGTGCAAAAAGAAATAAAAAGACAAGAAAATAAATCTACACTACAAGCATGAATATAAATCTAACTAATAAGCAATAATAAAGAAATTACTAAAAAGAAATAAAAGAGAAAAATAAAAGAAATACAAACCTTGAAATTGCTCTTCATCTCCATCCTCATCATTCAACAAATAGGAGAAAAGATAAATTTAAAGCGGAGAAAAAATATTATTATTAATTGCAACAAAAGTTATAATTTTTGGAAGGCCTTCTCAATTAAGAGTAGCCCTCCTCTCCAAATGAAGTTATAAAATTTTTCGCACCTCTAATAACTCACTCTCTACCCCTATTTATAGTAAACATCAGTGAATGAGAACCATTGGATCGAAATCTTATCCAAAAATATTAATTTTCAGCCATAGATTTGTAACTGACTGTACGTCATATCGATGCTGGCATCGATACGCGCATCGATGCTGGCATCGATGTCCAACCCACTCCAAATTCTTTCCGAGCTTCCTCCTTGCGTTGGGTTTTTGACAACTTGGGCTTTTGGATAATTCTTGATTTGTTTTGGTTTTGGCTTTGGGCTTTGGCAATTCTTGGGCTTTAATTCTTCTTCTTAGCTTGGGCTTTTGGATAATTTGGAAATTGATTTTTCCATGGGCTTCTTTGCTTTATTTCTTCATTTAATCAATGAGTTTTTGTTAAGAGATGGGAGTTTGAGATTTATTCTTCATTAACCTGCAATTGAAAGATAAAAACAATTATTAGTGATATATTTATTTATATAAAATAGATAATGAAGGTATAAAATTGTAATAAAATATGATTATCAATGTATAAAGGTTAGCAAGGTGTTAAGCGCAACTAAATTAGTTGAGGGGTGTTATGTTGTGCGCGGCGTGGAAGCATGACAACCAAACGGGCGTGCTTCGAGAACCAAATCAAACAAACATCGAGATAAAGGTCATACAAATCAAAACAACGACACAAATCCAAACACAATAGTTTTTATGTGGTTCGGCAAATTGCCTACGTCCACAGGGCAATAAGGGGATTGGGTTTTTACTAATAGAAAAGAAGAGTACAAACTAAGATTACAAAACGCTCAAATCAATCAACTAATCTCACCAACAAATCTCTTAATCTCTCCAAATAAACTCTCAAACAATTGTTTAAAAAAACTCTCCTTTTTCTGTGCTCCAAATATCCCCAACCAATCTCCAAACAAAGCCAAAGAAACCCTAATTCGTATGTTGGTATTTATGGAAAACACCAAACCCAAACTGAACAGGAAACTAATATTGGGCCTGACCCGTTACGCGGTCGACCGTCACGGTCGACCACGACCAAAAAACAGAACTTGAAATCACTTACAGGGTCTGGCGGTCGATTGCGACAAATGACAGAGCCCAAAAACACTTACAGTATCTCGCATTCTACCGCGGCGGTCGACCGCGCCAAATCCAGGCACATACTCAGGCCTGTGCACGATCGCGGTCGACCAGCCTTTCGCCGCGGTCGACCGTGAAGCTTCAAATGTGACTCCTGCAGTTTTCAAAACCTGTTCTTTACCAAATCGTTCGCGGTTTCTTCATGTTATGTGCTACTAGAGGTATAGAGGTTATGTGCAATCTACCTTTTCAATCGCAAAGGAAAAATTCATTATCATCAGAATAATTGCCTCTTGCTTGAGATGTTCAAAACAATAGGTTTTGATAGGAAGTGATAGGTCATAATTTTGATTATAATGTTGTTTTGATAGTACGTGATAGGTCATAGTTTAGATAGTAAATTGTAGGTTATAACTTGTAGCCTCCGTGGAAATTGGTAGGATGTATAACTCAAACAGAACAAAAACCTACGCAGATTAATTTGAATTTTTTTTCACAGTTTCTTCATAGTTGGAGGTTTTCATTACATATGTTTAAAAATCAGTTCCTGAGAGATGTGACAAGGGAGAAAGATCAATTTATAGGATCAAAATCCTTTTACCAAAAGAGTAATTTATATTGACGATTGATGGAAGCCATAAAGGTACATATAAGCATTGCATTAGATTTTGGGCATGCTTGGGAACTTGTCGTATAATCCACTTGTTGTGCGCGGCGCGGAAACGGGACAACCAAACGGGCGTGCTTCGAGAACCAAATCAAACAAATGTCGAGATAAAGGCCAAACAAATCAAAACAACGGTGTTTGCGTCAAAAGTTGACTTTGTCATGGAATTCATTATAGGGGTTTTTGCTTTTAGGCCCATTTGTTTACTCTCATTTATTTTTAAACCCAAGTACTATTATTTGTATCTTTAAGCCCAATTCACTTTTTATATTTATCTTTAAACCCAAACTTCAAAATACAGTACTTTTAGCACTTGTATTTATACAGAATCCCAAAAATACCCCTTGGCCCCATATAAATATCTCTACTCCTCCTCAACCTTTTCTCAACTCAGTCCTAAATTAAAAAATAAAAGCCCATTGCCACCGTCGCCCATCTCCGGCCGTCGGCGCCCGTCTCCGGCCGTCGGCGCCCATCTCCAGCAGTCGTCGCTCGTCTCTAGCCGCCCTCATCAACTCGACCCTCTCCAGATGCCCATCGAACTCAATATCCCTCAGCTTCTTCCTCTGGTGCTCTCGCCAGCCCGACTTCTTCCACGCCCGCGACTCGCTCGATGTAATGATCCCCGTCCTCTGCCGCTTGACATTCAAGCTTAGGTCCGTCGCCGAAATTGTGGAGGAGCTGGAGGCTATCGGGTCTCCTGCGGAGGCCAAAACTTTCCTGATCTTGATGAGAGTCTACTGCAGAGGGGACATGTTTATCTTCGCCCGAGAGGTGTTTGATGAAATGGGTAGGAGAGGGTTCGTGCCGAACACGCTTGCTAGAAATTTGATTATCGATGGGCTGTTTAAGAGCGGTCAGTTTTGCGAAGGGATGAGATTTTTTAGAGAGACCCAGATGCCGAATTTCTTTACTTTTAACATTGTGATGAGAAATCTTTGCGAGCACGGGGATTGGCGAGAGGTGTGAGGAGTTTTGAGGGAGATGGTTAGGAGAGGATTTCAGCTCAACGTTGGGTCATTTACTTCAAGTTTAGATTGTTTTAAGAAGGTGGGGAGAATCAAGGAGGTCTTTCAGTTGATGGGGTTTATGCTTGTTTCAGGTCTGCGTCCTACCGTGGAGATTTGGAGAATTTTGATTGCCGTGTTGTGCCAAGCTAGCAACGTTCCTTTAGGTTTTGGTTTGTTTGGGAAAATGATAGACTCGGGATGTTTGATGACCGTTGTGACGTATACGTTGCTTATTAAAGGGCTCCTAAAAGCTCGAATGTTGAGCGAAGCGATTGGTGTTTGGGATATTATGGTCATTGCCTTCGTTGCCGTCGACTGCCGCCTCGCCGCCCTCGACACGAAGCTATATTGATGTGTTGATATGTTTGTAATGTACGAGTGTGTTGATGTGTTTGTAATGTATGAGGGCGATTAGTGAGATGTAATTCACATGATGAGGTGGTGAAGTTTTTTTAAGAACTGGTTTTATTTGGATGCTATATTTATTTATTTTTGCATAATTATGCTTAATTTTTTATGGTGATGTAAAATTCAGTTGATTGAGAATAATATTTAGAGTACTATGGTGTAGTTTATCTACTTACTTGATTTAGTATGATGGTAATTGATGGGGGTTAACATATGCTATGTGTTGAAGCCTGATGAAGTTATCTTTTACCCTTGAAAATAAATTCTGGTAATTTAATATGGATGTTAGTTGAATGCAAGTGCTAGCAAAGGGAAAGGAAAATAGTAGTGAAGCTGGATATGACGTGCTATACTCACCATTGTCTTCCCTTGATTTCTTGGATAACATGCTATACTTACAAGATAACGTGCTATACTTACAAGATAACGTGCTATACTTACTGGTTAATGTAGGCTGTCTAAAAATCACAATAGATAGCTTATCCCCCATCAACCACCGATGATGGAAGTTACAATCTGACGACTTCCAGAAGGCTGTAATCTGAAGACTTTCGCGTAGATTGCTGAAGGTTACAATCTGACAACTTCCAGAAGGCTGTAATCTAAAGACTTTCGCGTAGATTGCTGAAGGTTACAATCTGACGACCTTCACGACAACTGATGGAAGCTCTACTTCAACAGCCTTCACAATCAACATCGGGAGTTACAATCTGACGACTCTCATATTCTCAAGGAGCCAAGACGAAGATTACAAGACAATGATCTTTGCAACGCTATGACAAAAAGAGATTACTTGGTGATAATCTCTGTAAGGCAAGACGCGGAGGTCCTCCCCGTGTTTCAACATCAAAATAATCTCTGTAAGGCAAGACGCGGAGGTCCTCCCCGTGTTTCAACATCAAAACGCCAGGGTCGAACCCTGCGTCACAACATCAAAACGCCAGGGTCGAACCCGCGTTACAACATCAAAACGCTAGAGTCGGACCCGCGTTACAACAAGCCAAACATGAGCGACCCTCGCGTTCAATGGTGTTCAACCAACAGCGACCCTCGCGTCATCAAGGCACAAGCCAAACGTGAGCGACCCTCGCGTTCAATGGTGTTCAACCAACAGCGACCCTCGCGTCCGTTCATTGGTGTTCAGCCAACACCCAACCTCGCGTCTCAATTCTAGGACACGAAGTTGGGTTCTGAACGCCAGATTGGGCGTTTTGACTTGTTCAAACACAAGCCGAACGGCCTCAAAACCGTTATCCCACGTTCTGAGGGATTTACGCCCACTTAGGAGCGGATTTAGAGGGCAGTTACAACCTCTAATCCCCCTATAAAAACTCAACAAACTCAACTGAGTTAAGGGTTCGATTTTTCTTGGCTTAGATCGACCACCAGAGCTTTCTTCTAGCCTCGGCTTATTAACCGATCTTCGGTTCAAATCAACTCTTTTACAGAGTTCTTCTAAACTCGTTCAGAGTTCTCAAACTTGCCACGCAAGTTCTCCACAACGTCAAATCGTGAGGAGAAGACATCGTTCCAGTGAATCAAGACGTGCGGATCGTCAACGGAGAGCAAACTCGACGCGAGCATTCGAGGGAGGCACTCCATCGCCACCGTGAAGAACCCAGTTTTAAACAAAGAGGAAGAACCAAATTCGTTCTCCTCTCTTTTGTAAGCAAGTTGTAATCGAGATCAAAGGAATCAAAGTCAAATTTTCTTTATTCTCTTCTTTGCAATTTTTCATACAAACAGTTAATATGCTATACTTACTGGATAACGTGCTATACTTACAGGATAACATGCTATGCTTACATGTTAACGTGCTATACTTACAGGTTAACGTGCTATACTTACTAGATAACGTGTAACATGCTATGCTTACATGTTAACGTGCTATACTTACAGGTTAACGTGCTATACTTACTAGATAACGTGTTATACTTACAGGTTAACGTGCTATACTTACATGTTAACGTGCTATACTTACAGGTTAACGTGCTATACTTACATGTTAATGTGCTATACTTACTAGATAACGTACTATACTTACAGGCTAATGTGCTATACTTACAGGCTAACGTGCTATACTTAAGGGTTAACGTGCTATACTTACTGGTTAACGTGCTATACTTACTGGTTAACGTGCTATACTTACAGGTTAACGTGCTATACTTACTGGTTAACGTGCTATACTTACAGGGTAACGTGCTATACTTACTGGTTAATGTGCTATACTTACAGGATAATATGCTATACTTACAAGGTAACGTGCTATACTTACAGGGTAACGTGCTATACTTATTGATTAATATGCTATACTTACTGGTTAATGTGCTATACTTACAGGATAACGTGCTATACTTACAGGTTAATGTGCTATACTTACTGGTTAACGTGCTATACTTACTGGTTAACGTGCTATACTTACAGGTTAACGTGCTATACTTACAGGGTAACGTGCTATACTTACAGGTTAATGTGCTATACTTACAGGTTAACATGCTATACTTACAGGTTAACGTGCTATACTTACTGATTAACGTGCTATACTTACAAGTTAATATGCTATACTTACAAGTTAACATGCTATACTTACTGATTAACATCCAATACTTATAGATTAGCGTGCTATAATTACAGGTTAACGTGCAGCAGATTTGAAGAATCCAGTTTTTAGCTTGTGAGTCGACTCATACATGTACATGAGTCGACTCATCAGGTTGAGTCGACTCATGACTGTCATGAGTCGACTCACGAAATGCAACCGTTTTGTCAAAAGTTTCTGCTCGGTCGACTCATCAGTTTATGAGTCGACTCATCAGTCATGAGTCGACTCATATACAGTTTTGAGTCGACTCAAGAAATCAAGTCCTATAAGTATAGCACGTTATCGTACAGCACGTTAACCAGTAAGTATAGCACGTTACCCTGTAAGTATATCATGTTATCCTGTAAGTATAGCACGTTACCCTATAAGTATAGCATGTTATCCTATAAGTATAGCACGTTAACCAGTAAATATAGCACGTTAACCAGTAAGTATAGCACGTTACCCTGCAAGTATAGCACGTTAACCAGTAAGTATAGCACGTTACCCTGCAAGTATAGCACGTTAACCAGTAAGTATAGCACGTTAACCTGTAAGTATAGCACGTTAACCAGTAAATATAGCACGTTAACCAGTAAGTATAGCACGTTAACCCTTAAGTATAGCACGTTAGCCTGTAAGTATAGCACATTAGCCTGTAAGTATAGTACGTTATCTAGTAAGTATAGCACGTTAACATGTAAGTATAGCACGTTAACCTGTAAGTATAGCACATTAACATGTAAGTATAACACGTTAACCTGTAAGTATAGCACGTTATCTAGTAAGTATAGCACGTTAACCTGTAAGTATAGCACGTTAACATGTAAGCATAGCATGTTATCCTGTAAGTATAGCACGTTATCCAGTAAGTATAGCATATTAACCAGTAAGTATAGCACGTTATCTTGTAAGTATAGCACGTTATCTTGTAAGTATAGCATGTTATCCAAGAAATCAAGTGAAGACAATGGTGAGTATAGCACGTCATATCCAGCTTCACTACTATTTTCCTTTCCCTTTGCTAGCACTTGCATTCAACTAACATCCACATTAAATTACCAGAATTTATTTTCAAGGGTAAAAGATAACTTCATCAGGCTTCAACACATAACATATGTTAACCCCCATCAATTACCATCATACTAAATCAAGTAGATAAACTACACCATAGTACTCTAAATATTATTCTCAATCAACTGAATTTTACATCACCATAAAAAATTAAGCATAATTATGCAAAAATAAATAAATATAGCATCCAAATAAAACCAGTTCTTAAAAAAACTTCACCACCTCATCATGTGAATTACATCTCACTAATCGCCCCCATACATTACAAACACATCAACACACTCGTACATTACAAACACATCAACACATCAATATAGCTTCGTGTCGAGGGCGGCGAGGCGGCAGTCGACGGCAACGAAGGCAATGACCATAATATCCCAAACACCAATCGCTTCGCTCAACATTCGAGCTTTTAGGAGCCCTTTAATAAGCAACGTATACGTCACAATGGTCATCAAACATCCCGAGTCTATCATTTTCCCAAACAAACCAAAACCCAAAGGAACGTTGCTAGCTTGGCACAACACGGCAATCAAAATTCTCAAATCTCCACGGTAGGCCGCAGACCTGAAACAAGCATAAACCCCATCAACTGAAAGACCTCCTTGATTCTCCCCACCTTCTTAAAACAATCTAAACTTGAAGTAAATGACCCAACATTGAGCTGAAATCCTCTCCTAACCATCTCCCTCAAAACTCCTCACATCTCTCTCCAATCCCCGTGCTCGCAAAGATTTCTCATCACAATGTTAAAAGTAAAGAAATTCGGCATCTGGGTCTCTCTAAAAAATCTCATCACTTCGCAAAACTGACCGCTCTTAAACAGCCCATCGATAATCAAATTTCTCGCAAGCGTGTTCCGCACGAACCCTCTCCTACCCATTTCATCAAACACCTCTCGGGCGAAGATAAACATGTCCCCTCTGCAGTAGACTCTCATCAAGATCAAGAAAGTTTTGGCCTCCGCAGGAGACCCGATAGCCTCCAGCTCCTCCACAATGTCGGCGACGGACCTGAGCTTGAATGTCAAACGGCAGAGGACGGGGATCATTACATCGAGCGAGTCGCGGGCGTGGAAGAAGTCGGGCTGGCGAGAGCACCAGAGGAAGAAGCTGAGGGAGATTGAGTTCGATGGGCATCTGGAGAGGGTCGAGTTGATGAGGGCGGCTAGAGACGAGCGACGACTGCTGGAGATGGGCGCCGACGGCTGGAGACGGGCGCCGACGGCCTGAGACGGGCGACGGTGGCAATGGGCTTTTATTTTTTAATTTAGGGCTGAGTTGAGAAAAGGTTGAGGAGGAGGAGAGATATTTATATGGGGCCAAGGGGTATTTTTGGGATTCTGTATAAATACAAGTGCTAAAAGTACTGTATTTTAAAGTTTGGGTTTAAAGATAAATACAAAAAGTGAATTGGGCTTAAAGATACAAATAATAGTACTTGGGTTTAAAAATAAATGGGAGTAAACAAATGGGCCTAAAAGCAAAAACCCCATAAATATAACTAGAGGGGATTGTAAAGTCAAAATGGGGACGCTACAAGGGGTCACTTTACAATTATCCCATTAAAATTTTATATAAATATGCACTTGGAAAGGTTCGCTCTATTTCCTTAAAGTAAGGAAATGCTGAACAATTTAATGAAAGAGACTTACAAAAATTTAATGAAAAAAGGGAAATATCTGAGCCATGTGCTGCCCAAAAGATTCCATACAGTGAACCAAAATACCTGCTGCCTTGTCCGACTTATTCTGGATAAAATCTTCAGACCCCCAACCGTCAATAGAATCTACGTACCAAATAAAACCAACATTCTGAAGACAAAAACTGAGAAGAGTCATGTGATGAGTACGTATTTCAGCAAATTAAATACTTATTGAACAATAACTAGAGTCTTAGTCAAACTACAACCCATTATTGTCAGCCAAACTTTGCACTATAACAAAGCAAAGCACATAGTGCAACACTTATGATACTGATCACTGTAAAGAGTCATGGCTGTTGATGGACATAGTGAAGCTGGTGGTGATGGAGGTGGTGACCATTGTCATGATGGCAATCTGGGCGAGACAGTAAAAGTCTGTCTCGCCCGCGAGACAGTAAAGACTGTCTCGCGTGCGAGACAGTCTATACTTGTGTTCTTTTTGACATTTTGGATGACTTCCTTTTGAGCTGTGTTTGGATATCTCTCAGTATTTTTTGACGCCTACAAACGGCACAAATCCAAATACAATAGTTTTACGTGGTTCGGCAAATTGCCTACGTCCACGAGGCAAGAAGGGGATTGGGTTTTTACTAATAGAGAAGAAGAGTACAAACTGAGATTACAAAACGCTCAAACCAATTAACTAATCTCACCAACAAATCTCTTAATCTCTCCAAATAAACCTTCAAACAATTGCTCAGAAAAACTCTCCTTTTTCTGTGCTCCAAATATCCCCAAACCAATCTTCAAACTAAGCCAAAGAAACCCTAATTCGTATGTTGGTATTTATAGAAAACACCAAACCCAATAAGAACAGGAAACACAAAACATGCCCTGACCCGATTGGCGATCGACCTCCCAAAGCTCGCGGTCGACTGCGATCCAGCGACAGAGACCAAATTCGCCTATAGGGTCTCGCGGTCGACCGCGACGGTCGACCGCGCCAAATCCAGACTCCTACTCCGGCTTGTGTACGTTCGTGGTCGATCGGCCTTACGCCGCGGTCGACCGCGTAGCACCCAAAACGACTCCTGCACCTTCAAACCTATTCTGATCCAAAATTTCTCACAGATTATACAATTCTCCACCTCGGTGAAGTTTCTTCCAAAAACTGAGCTGACACCGACCAAACCAAATGCCTCACTTGTTGCGTCCAGTATGAAGTGAAACTATTTACGACAACGAACTCAATCCACAACAAGTCGAGTCCCAAACGAGAGTGCGAACACTCACCCAAACGTCGATGTCTCTCACCAAATCGGCTGTATCAAAACTGAGTGCCTACGTATCATCTTGCCCAAGGAATCAAGCCTTCACGTAGTTCACCCAAACGGCCTCCAAAGGCCCTCAAACAAATAGAAAAGTCTGCAACTCTTCACCAATATCATCTGCATCCAAATCCAAATGATCCCCAATCTGTGTCACCTCAGCTCAAAACTACGGACACTTGTAGTATCTCGGCCATGGCCGAGAAACTTCAGGTGTCTTGGCCTTGGCCAAGACACTCGCGGTGTCTCCGCTAAGGCCCGGGGCATTGTTTTGTACATCTCGTCCATTTTCGTCGTATCTTCGTCATCTGAACTCGGAATTACGTGATTTAAAGTGCGAAGGAAATCTAACGAGAAGATCTACAAGCTCCCAAGGTTGAATCACATATGGAGTAGATGGGACACGAGGGGAGCTTCATTTTTCATAAGTGAAGCATAGCTCCCGATCAGTTCATATTTACTTAATGCGTTTATCGACATCAATTAAGCTTCTGTGACCCGGATAGTGACGTTCATCATCTTCTCTCTGTCTCGAGCCGCATGCGGGAATCCGTGGGCAATTTTTGACACATACATAGCCAAGAGTGCTCGAACAGCCCCTCCTTCGAAAGAGTAGGCTTAGCTTCTACCAAACTCGTCCACTGAGTTGAAGTTTCTGCACCCACGCCAAAGCGACGGGTATCGGGTCACAAAAGGCCCATAGTGGTGACTAACTCTGTCAACGCCGATGACATCGCTGTAAAAGCCTTAAAACAGGCCAAGAAGAATGTCGCTCGATGAAGGAGAAGATCCCGACGACGGGCACAACTCCGAGAGAGCTGATCCTCCAATCAACGCGAGCTATGTGTTTGTGAGCCTCAACACAAACTCTGCGTTTCTGTTTTAGAACGCAAAAATCACGTTGACGAGCCCAAGTATGAGCCACACATAATCAGCTTAAAACGTAGCCCTCAAGGACACGTTTCGGAAACAAAACGTAGTCCTCCGGGACGCGTTTTAACACCTAAACGTAGTTCTCATGAACACGTTTCAATTTCAAAACGCAACTCTCAGGAGTGTGTTCCACAAAACTGAACGCAACCCTCAGGAATGTGATTCAGAACCAAAACGCAAACTGCAAGACTGTGTTTCACCAGCAAAACGTAGACTTCGGTCTAGTGTTAATCAAGCTAAACACGACCCTCGTATTCCTTCTTCGGAACACGATACGATTCGTCGTGTTCAAAAAGATCAATGCGGATTCAAGATCCATATTAAACAAGAACCAGTCCCACCCATTAACGGGCAGTGACTTATTTCTGTAGTCCTCTCGAAATGCCACTGTTGCGCATCTGTGCCTAGGTGATCACTGTTCGACCGATTGACAAGCGTTGCTCGATCAAGCAAGCGACGACGTCATTACAAGATGAAGTCTTCAAAGACCGAGTATCCTGGAGTCACTATCAATGTGATCGGTAGAGAGAAGTCGTCAGTCCCTAGTTCTGATGAGTCAGAGACAGATCGTTCTCCAAGTGTCAGAGAAATCGCTAACGAGTTTGAAGGAGTCTACCGATACACTCAGACTCGGACAGGAGCCATTCCTCCAGTTAACTATCAAAGATTAGCCAGAGGAATCAATTCTAAGGATGAACACTCAGCTATTGCGGAGTTCCAATCATCAAGCTCTTTCGTTGGGCATGAGAGCTTCGCCCACATGGTAGAAAATCCTGAAGATCTTTCAAAGAGGGCTGCTGAGCAGGGGGCCATGCTCCAAGCACAGCATGAAACCATCAATAAAATTTGGGTTATGATGGCTTAGATCATTGCAAATAGAGTCAATTTCCAGAAAGCTGAGTCACAACCTTAGTCGGAATCCTCCTGGAAAGAAGGATCATCCATATCAAAGGGGAAACAAAGAGTGAATGAGACTGCCAAGCAAGAAACTCATCATGAAGAATCATCCCCTGAAGAAGAGACTGAGAACGAGCAGAATCTCCAGTCTGTCAAAACAGAAGAATTGGAAGCCCGCCTCAATACCATTGCTAACAGAAGTGTGCTCCAAGACGAGGGAGTTGCCAGTCCTTATCCTGCCGAATGGGATGCAGCCCCTTATCCTCCAAAATTTAAGGTCCCGACGCTACAAACTTTTGATGACACGGGATCATCAAACCAACATATCTATCATTTCAAGTCATAGACTAAGAATGTGATATCAAATGATACCATACTAGCTCGATTGTTCATTGGCACCCTCAAGGGAGTTGCATTTGAATGGTTTAGAAAAATGCCTGTATGATGTATCCAAAAGTGGACGGATCTAGAGAGACTTTTCCTTTCAAGATTCTTTGAAGAGGATACAGAAGTCTCCATCCATACTCTTCTCGCCACTAAGCAGAAGAAGAAAAAGTTCGTCAAAGCCTTCGTCGAGAGGTTTCGAAGCATGGCTCTTCGATGTTTGTCAGGTATGACACAGTCTACCTTAGTGGAGACCTGTCGACATAACTTGCAAACTAAGCTCCTAGCCCAAATAAGAGTTGCAGAATACCGTTCCTAGAGACAACTAATCTCTCAAGGCGAGCATGCTCAAAAAATCATTATCAGGGTCAAAGCTGAAAAACAAAGTAAGCAGGATCAACATGAGCAATGGGACCAAGCCTAATCTTCTCAGTCAGAAGGGGAAGATACTACGACCACTGAAGCCAATCATCTTTAGTAGGATGGCGGGTCCACCAAAACTATCACGTTAACAGTTACCTCTGATAGTCAAACTCATCAGATAGTGGCCCACTAGGCAATGTGCCATGTCTACTCTTTTTCCCCACTGCATTTGTTCAAGACTGAGGGTGGTTTATTTGTAGTCCACTGGATTATGAGTAATAAATTTTCTAAGTTATCATATTTAATAAAATACCTCTGTCAACCATAAAATCTATAAACATCGTCGAGTTAACATTATACTTCTGACGATTAATATCTCCATGGAGTATGAATTCAGCTTGTATTACTCCTAATTTGTCATGTTAAGTATACACCTCTGGCAATCAACTTATTAATCCTTATCAATAGGATGATAGGTCTTCAAAATTGCTCAAATCGCAATCTTCCCCAGCAAGACGCTAAGTCTTCAAAATCGGTTCAAATCACAAGTACAAATTCCTATCATATTAACATCATACCTCTGATAAAATTCACTTATCAATCCTTGTCAATAGGATGACAAGTCCAAAAAGTGGCTCTCATCGCAAAGCAATCTTGTCAAGTTAATATCACACCTCTAACAAAATCCACTTATCAATTCTCGTCAATAGCATGATAAGTCCACAAAGTTGCTCTCATCACAATGTAATCTTGTCAAGTTAATAGCACACCTCTGACAAAATTTATTTACCAATCCTTGTCAATAGGATGATAAGTCCATAAAGTTGCTCTCATCGCAACATAATCTTGTCACATTAATATCACACATCTGACAAAATCCATTTATCAATCCTCGTCAATAGGATGATAAGTCCACAAAGTTGCTCTAATCGCAACATATTCATGCCACGTTAATATTACACCTCTGACAAAATCAACTTATTGACTCTCTTTAATAGAGCGCTAGGTCCACAAACCCGTCAAGTTAACATTACACATCTGACGACACAATCAACTTATCAATTTTTTTCAATAGAGCGATAGGTCTACAAACCCATCAAGTTAACATCACACCTCTGACGATACAATCCACTTATCGACTCTTTTCAATAGAGCGATAGGTTCACAAACCAGTCAAGTTAACATCACACATCTAACGACCAAACCAACTTATTGACTCTCTTCAATAGAGCGATAGGCCCATAAAATACTATTAGGTTAACATCACACCTCTAACAGTCAAACCCCTAATAAACTTGTTAATCCTTTTTTCTGACAAGAATAGCAAGTTTTTATTATAAAATCCCCAGCAGATTAAAGATTTTCTGGAATTATCCTAGTGATAACCAAAAAAATTTCTGAATTTTACTCTAAGTGAAAATTCATGCCAAGTTAATACTATACCTCTGGTACTTCTAACTTTCTTTCAGTATTTCAAGTGAAAACATAACACAGAAAGAAACAATGACAAAAGTCTACGTATTCGGTATCGTAGCATAAAAAATTCATGCCTTTCACGCATAAGGAACTTTATCTCGATTCCTAAACAGAGATAAGTTTGCATCTAACACATGCTGTCGGTTAGTCTTTTGCCATGAAAAGATACCAAAGTCTATACCTGGGGGACTTTATCTCGATCCCTAATTAGAGATAAGCCTACCCCTAATACGCGTTGCTGGTTAGTCTTTTCCCGTGAAAACGATAATGTCTATGTATTCAAAATCATAGCACTAAGTCTAATAGAGTTTATTCTTTTAGCACAACATTACCTATGGAACGGACTTAGATAATCCACATGCTAGCCCGACTCAAACGGTAGTCGGTAAAGGCTTATCAAATCCGTTGATAGCTGAGGGTTTGCTAAAAATCCTATGAATGTTCATTGGCCCATCAGCTGAATGGATGTGAGCTGTGACGTGACGTTTGAGGGCTTCTGCTCATGAGTAACTTGTACCATCGCTACAGTTTCTCTTTGAAGCTCATCCTCACACATGTCTTATGTGGCAAATCTCTTCAACCAAGATGCTTGTGAAGCGAGTACAGAGAATAACTCCTTTATGACAAAGAATCAATAGCTCCAAGATCAGAGTTGAGATCCAAAGTATTCCAAAAATTCATCCTAGTCAACCGTGAACTTTCGAAAACTTTGGAGGGGTTCTGTAGGTTGTCTAAAAATTACTATAGATAGCTATCCCCATCAAACACCGATAATGGAAGTTATCTAAGTCCGTTATAATTTAAAGTCTTTCACATAGATCGATGAATGTTATAATCTGATGACCTTCACAACAACTGATGAAAGCTCTATTCAACAGCCTTCACAATCAATATCGGGAGTTATAATCTGACGACTCTCATATTTTTAAGGAGCTAAGATGAATAAGATGAATGCTATAAGATGATGATCTTTGCAACGCTCTAGCAAAAGAGACTACAAATTAACAGTCTCTTCAAATCAAAATATCGATATCTCTCAAACCGTAAGGAATTTTACAAAATGAACGGAGCAAACCGAACCCTATGGCAAAATGGACGAAGCAAACTAAACCCTATGGTCTCGTCGAGATAGCCAATTTTTATATATAATTCGTCCAATTCTGACTTACAGTTTCAACGTTATGACTTGTTCTTCGTAGTAAGTTATGTTCTGAAGTCCGTCTGCAAGACTGGACTTCACCAGAACATTAGACTTAGCTTGAAGCTCGCCAAGCCCACCTGAGGCTCTTCTCTGCATTCCAGAGTCAAAACGCGGAGTTCGTGGACTTAAAACGTGGAGTTCATCTCCAACGATAAAAACATAGAGTTCATGCAGAGCCCAACTCTGCGTCCCAGGTCCAGAATGCAGAGTTCATCTCTGCATTTCAGATTCAAAATGCAGTGCGGCCTATGCATTTTAGATTCAAAACGCAGTGCGGCCTCTGCATTCCAGATTCAAAACGTAGTGCAGCCTCTGTGTTCTAGATTCAAAATGCAGTGCGACCTTTGTGTTCTAGCATTAGGCGAATGTCTAACTCTGCGTCTCAAGTCTGAGACAGAGAATTCGGTTCCGGAACACCCACTTAAGGCGTCTGACTCACTCAAACATGAGTTGAATGGTTCCAGAAACCGTTTTCTTCCCACGATTTGAGGGGATCACCACCCTATCATGGAGAGATTTATAGAGGGCGGTTACACTCCATTAAACCCTCATTAAGGAGATATTTAAGGGGGGCGGTTACACCCCTAAATCCCCTATAAATAGCGGGAAACTCAACTGAGTTTAGGAGCTGGAATTTTGGAGATCAAAAGGCTTTCTCTTTTCTGGATCAGAACTCTTGGAGATCGGCACAAGGTTTCTTGCAGAAGAAGGATCTCGACAATCTTCAGATCCTCGGAGTTGTTCTTGGAGGTTTCATCAATCTTGGCTTATTAACTGAATTTTTTGTTCAAATCAACTCTGTTAGAGAGTTAAACTCGCTTTGAGTTTATAAACTCGTCGAGAGTTATTTTCAAACTTGCCATGCAAGTTATCCTCAACATCAATCAAGAGGAATCAACCATGTTCTAGTGAAACAAGACGTTCAGATCGTCAACAAGAAACAAACTCGATACGAGCATTCGAGGGAGGCATCTCATCACCACCATGAAGAACCCAGACTTAAACAAAGGGGAGGATTTGAATCAATTCTCTTCTCTTTTGTAATTAGGAATTCAAATTGTAATCGAGATTGAGAGAATAAAAATAAAATAGAATTCTTTCATTTTCTTATTACAGATTTTCCACAAACAGCGTATTATTGAAATATATGTGGTAGGCCGAGGCAAAACTAGCCATCTGTTGACGAATCCTCTTACTTCGACACCGGAATCTTGGACATTGGATGATAGTGTCCTCTTGCATCAAATTCTTAATACTGTGGAGCCTAAATTTCAGGATTTAGTTCTTCATTGTATGACAGTGAAGGAACTTTGGTGTTTTTTGCAAGATCTCTATGGGGGTAATTCAAGAGCTATTTCTTAAAAAACAGGATGATAAACCCATGGATGATCATTATGGTGAGTTCAATCGTCTGGCTGAGAAACTTCGTTAGATTTTTTCTATTACTGAGGATATAAAACAAATGCAGAACCAATGAAAGAAACTTATGGTACTCACCTACTTGGGTACCCTAGATTCTATTTACTCCTCTGCTCGACCACAAATCATGGGGAGCTCCGTCATTAGTTCTCTGGATGAGACTTATCACTTTCTGAAGAACGTTGTCCCTGCACAGCCATTTACATCTACTACGGATCGATCTGCGCTTGCCACTCAAAGTTGATAGTTTTATGGACGAGGAGGTCATACTGGTGGTCTTGGAAGAGGTAGAGAAAACTTTTAAGGGAGAGGAGGTTACCACACTGGTCGTTCCAGAGGCCGAGGTGGTCAACGAGATGGCCATGGAGGTCCATCTCAAGGCGGACATGCTTATGGAGATGACTCGGTAAAGATTTGTAACTACTACCACTAGCCAAGACATCCCAAATATAATTATCCTGAATTGGAAAAGAAGAAGGCCAAGGGTGCATTCATGACCGCTCAGGACAACTTCACCTCATCTGATAGTGAAAGTCAACGCTAGTCAGTTTTTCATGATGCGGAGCTGCAGCGTCAATTTCAGCAATTTTAATTATTCCAGTAGTACCATAGCTACCCTCAAAAGTGTAGGTACCCTTTTATCTTTACTTACATCATCTTCATCTAATACTTGGATTATAGATATAGGTGCCACTGATCATATGACCGGGAATCAAGGAATCTTATCATCTTTCTTCCCTACATCTAATTTAGTTATATTAGCTCATGGTCCATGTACACCAGATCAGGGTGTCGGTAACACCAATCCTACCCCTAGTCTTACTCTTTCCTCCGTATTCTATCTTCCTAGGTTTCCTTATAACCTTTTATCTGTTAGTAAGATTACTAAATCTCTAAACTGTACATTAACATTCTCCCCCACATATTATGTCATTCAGGACCTGGTCATGAGGAAAATGATTGGGACGGGACATGAGCAGCATGATCTTTATAAACTGGAATTGGGCGCCAAACATTTAGCTTGTATCGAAAACTTATCAGCCCTACAATACCATTGTCAGATAGGATATTCCTTTCTCTATGTTCTCAAGATTCTTAATCCCCAGTTCAAATCCCTTACTTCATTAGAGTGTGAGTTATGTCTAAAAGCACCCTAGAGGGGGGTTGAATAGGGTTTATGCTAATCTAATCCGATATAATGCCAACTAAAAACTTGATAACAAATTATCCTAGCAAATAAGATATACAATGAATTATTAGCAAGGACATGAAACTAAGACTAAGGGCAAAAAAACATAAATACAAGATACAAAGTGATAGTGCGCAATGTGATAGTAGGCAAAATAAACGATGAGCAATAGACAATGGCAAAATAGACTGTAATAAGCAACGAGCACAAATAGAAGGCCAAGATAAACTCAAACAAGCAATATGATCACAGACTTTGGTCCTTCCGACCTACGTCTCCGCTCCCCACTCTTGAGGAGAAATCCACTATCACTACACACCCGGTTTGGAAGCCGGAACTTCTCCACACAATCTTGGTTTCTAGTTCACCAAAAACTCTCATTATCACTTACTATGTAACTACACAAACTATCACCTCAAGTGTTGGTCCTCACGTATCGCCTCCCTCAAGTGCTCAACTTTACTACCTCTCACTAGGCTTTACTACCGACGCCACTCCTCTTGGTATCGACTACGTCCTCACCACACTAGGCTTTACTACCGACGCCACTCCTCTTGGTATCGACTACGTCCTCACCACACACTCCTCTTGGTATAAATGTGTATTATACCGACGCCACTCCTCTTGGTATCGACTACGTCCTCACCACACACTCCTCTTGGTATAAATGTGTATTATAAAGTGAACCTCACAATTAAGCACAAATACAAATTTATTCTCTATAATAGATAAGAACTCAATGTAAGCTCATTCTCTAAGTCACACTCACCACAACCTAAATTATACAATGTATGAAAATACTATAAGTTCAATGGTTGTGTGTGTAAACAAAGAGTATAAAATCAAACTAAACTCAATATAAAAATCTAGCTTAGTGAAAACAATAATCAATAAACAATATAAATATAAAGCTAGAATTAAGTTTAGATAACTTCTCCAACGATGACAAGAGAGAGAGAGAGAGAGAGATGAGATGAGATGAAAACCCAAACAATAAAGATGATCTCATCTTCCTCTTGTGAAAATCACTTCACAAAAACCAAACTTGAAACAAGGTAAAAACACCTTTAGACAAACTTAAACTCACTTAAAACTCTTTCTAAAACTCTCTTAAACTTGTTTAAAAACACTTCTTGGATAGGTCTTAGTGTTGAGGCATGAGGGGTATTTATAAGAACTCAAGACAACACTCAAGGCCAAAAATAGCCCAAATAACGAGGTAAAACACCAAAAAAACAAAACCAGGAAAATCTAGTCATATCTGGAAAAATGCCGATTAGTCGACTGAACAGTAGTTTCGGTCGACTGATGATATAGCCGTTGGAACAGTGTTGGCAGATTCTAGAAATTTATGTATCTGGCTTTGTAAAATCAATTAAAAATAGTAAATCAACTCAACAAATTATAAAATTTGAGGGACATTTCTAGACATCTAGTTAAACATGTTAGAGAAAGAATTTATTAAATATCACTTCCCAGTTAAGAGAAATAATTGTTTTAACACAGATATTCTAGATTCTAAAAACTGCTGAAACACCCGATTTTGTAAAATCAATTTGACATAGTAAATCAACTCGAAAAATGATAAAATTTTAGGAAATAGTTATAAACATGTAATAGAACATTTTAAAGGAGAATTTTTTAAATTGTATTTCCCATTTGTGAAAACTCATCTGTTTTGTAAAAACATGCACGAACATGTGCACGAACATAAACTTATTTAAAACTTGATTTTGTAAATTCAATTAAACATAACAAATTAATTCCAAAATTAATAAAACTTTAGGAAACATTTATAAACATGAAAATAAAAATGTTAAAGAAGGAATTTTTGATATATCAATTCGTATTTGTGAAAATTTACTATTTTGCAAAACTTATAAATACATGTGTATATAAACTTCTTGATTTTTGACCTTTGAGTTAACAATATTTTGAAGCTTTATAAAATATTTTTATAGACTTAATAAAAGATGTATATAATTATTGTTAAGTTCAAAAACCAATAACTCAATATTTTATCAAAATTACTCAAAATCAAGAAGTGTGTGTATGTGATATTGAGCTTAAAGTATTAACACACAAGTATAAACCCTAAAATAATTTACCCAAGCTATATTGATCTTTAATTAAGCTCGATTGGTAAAATTTTTGGATGAAGCTTGATATTGGATATTTGAGTTGAGTTGTATTGCTTCACTCTACTATTCTGCCAACCTTCTTTTGATGTGCTCGTTTAGGCTCAATCCAACCAACCCCGATGAATATTTATGTAGATTACCTAACAAAAAAAATGCAAACACTCAACATACATTATAAGGAATTATTTGTAATCGTTAAAATAAGATTAGGAAGTAGACTCATAAACATGAGACCTAACAAGGCTAACAGTGTCAACTTGGCAAATACCATCGTGTGTCTTATCCTAATTGAGTCAATAAGAGGGCTACTAAGCCATTTAATCTTATTCATTCTGATGTCTAGGAACCATGTCTAATAACTTCTAAATTGGGATTCCGATACTTTGTTAGTTTTGTGGATGATCACTCTCGTGTTACTTGGATTTATCTTCACAAGTCTAGGTGTGAAGTCTTTTCTACATTTAAACTCTTTTATTATGAAATAGTAAATCAATTCAAGACTTTAATAAAAAAAATTGATCTGATAATGTAAAAGAATATTTGGATGGTAATTTCACTAGTTTCCTTGAACAACATGGGATTCTCCATCAGTCTTCTTATGTTTACGCTCCTCAGCAAAATGGAGTTGCTGAACGAAAGAATAGACATCTCCTTAATATTGCTCTGATCTTGCTATTCCATCACCGCGTTCCCAAATAATTTTGGGGGGAATCTATCTTAACAACATGTTACTTGATTAATCGAATGTTCTCTTCTGTTCTACAAGATAAAATTCATTTCAAAATTATATACCCCAACAATAATCTCTTTCCGCTTACTCCAAAGATCTTTGGCTCTTTGTGCTTTGTTTATAATCACAGTCCAAATAAACAAAAGTGTGACTCTTGGTCTATTAAAGGTATTTTTCTTAGCTACTCCTGAAAGCATAAAGGTTACAAGTGTTTCTATCCGTTACTCAATCATCTTGTGTTATCTGCTGATGTAACATTCTTTGAAGATAAATTCGATCATTCTAGTTCTCCATCTCCCTTATCACCGGATGAGTATGACTATTTGATCCTGAAAGAGTCATTGGTTAACGGTGATGGTTCTTTCACTGACAATACTATTTGCACTACTGGCAAATACTCGGTTCGGTTTAATGACCCAATTCAAGTTTATCATCATCGCTCTGCTCCTGCTCCTGTGCCAACGTCGGCCTCAACACCACATCCTTTGCCCGAAGAACCTAAATTAGTAAGTGTAAATTTACCCCCTTCTGCGGAAGACCTTCCTATTGCACTTCGAAAAGGTACATGAACTTATACTCAACATCCTATTTCTAACTTTATCTCCTATGTTCGCCTTTCCTCTACCTTTCAATCTTTTGTTACTTCCCTCGATTCATATTTGGTTCCCAAGTATGTGTCAAAAGACCTGTCTATTCTAGGTTGGAACCAAATAATGCAGGATGAAATAAGGGCCTTGCGGTAGAATAAGACTTGGGATTTAGTCCCACTTCCATCAGGAAAGTGACCCGTCAACTGTAAGTGGGCGTACACTATCAAGTTGAATCCTGATGGAACTTTGGCACGCTTGAAAGCCCGACTGGTTGCTAAAAGCTATTCACAGGTGTATGGCTTGAATTACATAGATACATTCTCTCTAGTGACAAAAATAACATTTGTTCGGATTTTTGTTTCGTTTAGCAGCGACAAATCATTAGCCACTTTATTAATTGGGCATCAAGAATGCATTCCTTAATGGTATTCTAGATGAGGAGGTTTACATAGAGCAACGACCATGTTTTATTAATTATGGGGAGAATGCGAAGGTGTGTAGGCTAAAGATATCACTCTATGGTCTGAAGCAGTCTCCGAGAGCCTGGTTTGGACGTTTTGCATCAGTTATTCAGGAATTTGGGCTTTGTCGTGTACAGAAAAATTACTCCGTCTTCTGTCGATTTTAGAATGGGAAACAAATTCTGCTCATTGTCTATGTGGATGACATTGTAATTACAAGGGATGATGCTTTTGGTATTGACAATCTGAAGAAGCATTTATAGACACATTTTCAAACCAAAAATCTTAGTTCTCTAAAATACTTTCTAGACATTGAAGTTGCAAAGTCAAAGAAGGGTATTCTTCTATCACAAAGGAAGTATATCCTGGATATGCTCTCAGAAATCAGGATGTTAGGATGTAGAAGAAGTGATTTTCTAATGGATGTGACCTCAAAACTACTACCATACCAGGGGGGGCTTCTTCAGGATGTTGGGCAGTATAGAAGATTGGTGGGGAAACTGAATTATCTGACGATGACCAGACCTGACATCACATTCGCAGTCAATGTTATGACTCAGTTGTTGTCCACACCAAGAACTACTCACTTGGATGCAGTAATGAGAAGTTTGAGGTACTTGAAGAAGGCTCCAAGATGAGGAATTCTCTCCTCAGATCAAGGACACACCAGAGTTGCAGGCTTCTCTGATGAAGATTGGGCTGGATGTCCTTTTGATAGAGATCGACTACTGGATATTGTGTCTTTCTTGGAGAAAATCTGGTGTCATGGAAGAGTAAGAAGTAAAGTGTTGTGTCTCGATCTAGTGCATAATCAAAATATAGAGCTATGCAAATGTGACACTGGAGATGGTTTGGATTAGAGACCTATTGACAGAGATTGGTCTCCCTCCAGAATGTTCCATGAGTCTATATTGTGACAATAAAGCAATAATTCTTATTGCTGAGAATCCCGTGTTTCATGAGAGAACCAAGCACATTGAAGTCGATTGTCATGTAATCCGCAAGAAACTCGAGGACAAAATTATCATGACAAAACATGTATCGACAGCACATCAGTTGGCAGATATTCTTACAAAACCACTTGGTCGAACATGGGTTGACCTTATTTGTGACAAGCTGGGCATGCATGATATATATGCTCCAGCTTGAGGGGGAGTATTAGAAGAGAGTATCAGTTTAGTATTAGTTTAATCCCACGTTGCCTGTAAGACTGCTTTGTAACTAATCCATCTCTATAATAATAAAATATAGAAGGGGGAAAATCTCCAAGAAACTCTTTTTTCTCTCCAAATCTCAATAGAAACTAATGTTATGCAGAACCCATAAAACAACGTGTCAAAAGAATTTTAGCGTTCATCTAGAATTCTTTTCAAACTTATGACAAGCCCACCATAACTGTAGACCAAAATTAGAAAAAAATTTCATTTAACAAATCTCAGAAGAAAAAGAACCCACAATTTTTGTAAGCAACAATGAAGACATCTCTTAGTTAAAAAACTAATGTTTGCATATAATAGCATCATCAAGAAACTCAAAAGAAAGAAAACTCACTATTTCTTATGAGCAATCAAAATTTAAACCAAAATGATGGAAATTTCATCAAGAAAAAAGAGACTGTCATTATTGTAAATTGTAATCAACCAAATCCAATTCTATATAAGGAGAAGTAGCATTCTCTCCGCTAAAGAACCAAATCTCATTCAAACCTCATCCGAACGTAGACTAAAATGACAGGGTTCATCAAGAAACTAAAAAAAAAAAAGAGAGCGCGTTATTTTTTTTATAACCAAAACGATCTGGGGAGGGATGAGATAGTGATGGGGAATGGAGAATCACTAAGTTAAGAACAAACTTCTTTCAAAAACCCATCAAAATTTAGATGAAAATGAGAGAAAATTAACCAATAAAGTCAAAAAGGAAAGATAACTCACCGTTTAGTTTGGAAAGAAAGAGGACACAAGGAGAAAGTTGAAAGTGAGAGAGGAAGTCGGCCGTGTCTGCAGCAGACTGAATGAAGTTCGATTCTGTTGCCAAAAAAGCATGTCAAAATGGAAAGAGTTAGCAATACATGGTCTTTTATATTTGCCAGAAAATATGAGTCTTTTCAGTATTTATTCGAGGTTTAAATCATGGAAATAATAGAGGCCTGTTAGCTATACATCAAAGCTATCTTTGACATATGTGTGAGCGTGTGGGGGCTACAATCAAACCACGTGATTGAAGCCCACGCGGAAGCGGAAACACGGAAACAGCCAGGGGACGTGAAAACAGCCAGGGGCCCACCCAAAATCACTATATATCAATTTGTTTTTTTAGGGTTTTGTGCGAAGGAGGCTGGTTTCTTTATTTTGTTGGCTGCAGCATGGTGTGAGGTTTGCGGCTGCAGGAAAAGGAGAAAAGAGCAAACCGACAGAGGGTTTCATGAGCAGCTGTCTTCATTGGCTTCGTGCAAAGCGACTGTGCAAGGGTTTTTTTTTGTGCATCCCTCTTTTGAGAGAGATATTTGTATGAGGGATTTGAGAGTTTGTGTGAGGGTTTAGATTGAGTGATTGTAAACCCTAGTTGTATTCTCTCCCTCTAGTAGTAGATCTCCCCATCCTTACCCCGTGGACGTAGGCAATTTACCAAACCACGTAAAATTCGTTGTCTCGCTATTTATGTGATTTGTAATAGCTTTTAGGTTCCCTCGACAGGTCAGTCCTAAAACTGATGAGAGGAAGAGCTGATATCTTACTTGGTTGAGATATTTTGCTTCAGATTCTTGTTTTCTTGGTGAGACGGGAATTCTTATTGCGACCTGACTCTCTTGTTGTGCTGTCGAAGTACTGCCGAATTTTTCGCTGCGCGTAACAAGTGGTATCAGAGCCTAGATTTCAGAACTAGGGTGTTTTGGATTAGGTGGAGGAAGATTCAGTTGGAAGCTTGGTTCTTAGAGTTCTAGGCTTCGGTTTTGGATTAGGTGGAGGAAGATTCAGTTGGAAGCTTGGTTCTTAGAGTTCTAGGCTTCGGTGGAGATAGGATTTGAAGTTGTCGTTGGAGATCTCGCTTTCCTCATGTGGTTAGGAGTTCTATTTGGAATCCAATCTAGGGTTCGTTAGGTAATTTCTTATACCTTTCAAAGTTTGAATCTTTTTTTGTAATTTGGAGTTAGTTTGCAATGGGAGAAGAAGGTGAAAGCAGCAAGTCAATGGCGAGTACAATACAACATTGGTTTTCAGAACACTAAGATTAGTGTGGTGAAGTATGACGGAAAAATCAACTTTGGTTTGTACTCGTCATCCACAAACCAATGACCCACTCCTGATCGTGCATGTATCTTGAAACCATGCTCACCGCCTATGACAAATCCGGCCTCGTACATACCATCGCGTACATCAAGCTCCCAACCGCGCTCGCATATGGAGTCTTCGACATCAACTCTCGATCTTCAACTGTCTTTGGTGAAAGATCAGCTGAAAGCTTCAAATGGGCTCCTAATGGTACACTAACTAGCTTCGTATCCATGCTAACATGGAATCACTGTAGAACCTTCTTCAAATAAGCCACTTGTGTCAAACAAATTCTGTCATTCTTCTTGTCTTTGTCGATCTCCATCCCTAGAATGCGCTTCGTCTCACCCAAATCCTTCATCTTAAACTCCTTTGAAAGGTATGCCTTTAACTAATCTATAGCAGATCTGGAAATAGAGGCAACCAACAAATCATCAACATAGAGCAACAAATAAATGTACGCACCTCCTTTCAACTTGCGAAAATATACGCAAGGATCAAACTAGCTCCGAGTGTACGAATGACCAATCAAAAATATACGCAAGGATCAAACTAGCTCCGAGTGTACGAATGACCAATCATAAAACCATCGAATCGCCTATACCACTGCGAATGACCAATCATAAAACCATCGAATCGCCTATACCACTGTCGAGGAGACTGCTTCAAATCGTATAGTGATTTCTTCAATCTGCAAACCAATTTATCTTTTCCTACAGCTCGGAATCCCAATGGCTGAGTCATATATATTTCTTCATCAAGATCACTTTGAAGAAATGTCGTCTTCACATCCAACTAATTTAACTCCAAACCATACTATGCCACCAAAGCTAGCAAAATCTGAATCAAAGAATGCTTCACCACCGGAGAGGAAACCTCATTATAGTCAATAATTTTCTCCTGTGCATAGCCCTTCACAACCAACCTAGCTTTGAACCTCAATGGAGTGTCCTCAATGTCCTCCTTCTTCGTATATACCCACTTGCAACCAATTGTCTTCCATCCCTTTGGAAGCTCAACAAGCTCTCATGTATCGTTCTTATGAAGAGATTCCATCTCCTCCTGCATAGCTACCTGCCACGAATCAGCCTCCGAAGTCTGCTCGGCCTCTCTGAATGTAGTAGGCACCAACTCATCGATACTCTCCACCGGAAGTGCATACGCAACTGTGTCGGCATACCGTGCTGGCATCTGTATGTTTCTCCTCTGTCTCCGAACCACAATCGAATCCTGAACCTGAGTCATCGGTCCCTGATCCTGCACATCAGTATTCATATCCCCCGTGTCACCATCGTGCTCGCCTGGCGTCATCTTAGTCGGCACTCTAATGGATACTATACTATCTGAACAATGTGGAGCTGCATCGATCTCCACCACCTACGATATCTCCTTCGTTGGGTCGCTCTCCACCTGATGAGAGCTAGGAAGTTTTAAGGTAGAAGCCTCATCAAACGTGACGTCCCTACTCAGCACAATCTTCTTATCAACTGGATCCCAAAGCTTGTATCCCTTGACACCACGCTTGAATCCTACAAATATGACCTTCCTAGCTCGATGTTCCAACTTATCAGTTCTTACATGATAAAATGCAGGGCACCCGAATACATTGAGCTGGTCATAGTCGTGTGCTAGCTCTCCCGACCACATCTTCATAGAGGTTTTCCCCTTAATCGCAGATGAAGGCAGCCTATTAATGAGGTGTCTCGCATATGTAAGTATCTCAGCCCAAAAGATCTTCTCCAAACCACTCTGCGATAATAAGTATCAGATCTTCTCCAGTAAAGACCGATTCAACCTCTCTGCCACCCTATTTTGTTGCGGTGCATGACTAACCGCGAAGTGCCTCTCTATGCCCTCGTCTCGACATTACTGCAGAAAAGGGTCTGATGTGTACTCACCACCGTTGTCGGATTGTAACGTCTTGATCTTTCTCTCAGTCTGCAGTTCTAATCTCTTCTTCCACTCCACAAACAAATCTAGGATTTTACTCTTTTTCGTCATGGTGTACACCTAACAACGCCTAGAATAGTCATCAACGAACGTGACAAACCAATGTTGACCACCAAGTGATGTAGTCTTGGTGGGACCCCAAACATCTGTATGCACGTAGTCCAGGATGCCCCTCGTCCTATGAATGGCTGTCACAAACTTCACTTTCATCTTCTTGCCAAGAACACAGTGCTCACAGAATTCCACTTTTCCACTCTTGGTTCCTTTCAATAGTCCCTGCTTGCACAGCACCTGTAGTGACTTCTCACCTATGTGCCCCAACCTATAGTATTAAAGTTTGCTCATGTCCGCTTCTGAAATAGCCGAAGTAACCTGGCCAATCTCGGTGCTTCCCTTCAGATAATACAAATTTTGATTGTGGACTCCCCTCATCACCACCAATGATCCCTTAGTAACCTTCGCTACAGCGTTTTCGAAAGTCACTTTGAATCCCTTCACCTCCAAAGCTCCAACTGAGATAAGATTCTTCTTCAGCTAAGGAACGAATCTCACCTCTTTCAATTCACAGACTACTCCATCGTGCATCCTAATCCGCACGGTACCTATCCCACAAACACCACAGGATTGATCATTTCACATAACAACAACACCCCCGTCGACTTTCTCAAAAGATGCAAACCAGTCTCGCCTAGGGGTCACATGATAAGTAGCGTCGGAATCAAGCATCCAATCTGATGCATCCACATGATTCACCTCCAGAGTAATCAGTAGAGAAAAGCACGAATCATCGGAATCATCGCCTTTCATAATATTCACCTCATTGGCCTTTGGGCCCTTTTTCTTGCCATTCTCTTTCTCCTTGAGCTTCGGACAGTCTCTCTTCCAATATCCCTGCTCCTTGCAGAATGTATATTGGTTCTTTACTAGTTGGTGGTGGCCTCTAGACTTTGACCTTCCTCTATTACCACCTTTCGGATATGGGCTTCTACCTCTCGTGGACAATGCCTCGCCTAAAGTGCTAGCACGGGAAGTCTTCTTGTCCTTCCTCCTCAAATCTTAATTGGTCAATACGTTAGTCACTTTACTATAGCTGATAGAAGATATCTCGTTCAACAAAGTGAGCACGAAGGTATCACACTCCTCATCTGGTAAGGAGCCCAACAAAATAATCGCCTTGTACTCATCCGATATCTTCTCATCAACATTCGCCAAGTTCGACAACAACTTAGTATAGTTGTTCACATGAGCCACTAGCTAGGTGCATCTGGACATTTGAAATCTGAAGAGTCTTCGCAGCAAGTGCAACCTGTTCTCAACACTCTTTGTGAGATACTTATTGTTGAGAATTTCACACATCTTCATTGCAGACGTCACCCTAATCACATCATATTTCAGCTCCTATTCCAAACAGGACCTGATCACCCCCACAAGCGTTCCTATTCATCTTCTCTCATACCGCCTCATCATATTTAGGTGGCCTCTCGTGGACCATGATGGTCTCTTCCAAGTTCTGAGCATTGAGCGCATCCTGTACGTCGCTCATCCACAAACCAAAGTTAATTTTTCCGTCATACTTCACCACACTAATCTTAGTGTTCTGAAAACCAATTTGTATTGTACTCGCCATTGACTTGCTGCTTTCACCTTCTTCTCCCATTGCAAACTAACTCCAAATTGTAGAGAAAGAACAAATTTGATAGAAATTAAGAATTATCCAACTGAACACTAGATCAGATTCCAAATAGATCTCCTATCCACACCAACATGAGCATCAATGCGTCGTCTCACTAAATTCGGCTGCACCAATGTGGTTGTCTACGTACCCCCTCTCCCAAGGGATCAAGCCGCCCGTAGTTCATCCAAATGGCCGTCAACGGTCTCAACTACCCCCTCTCCCAAGGGATCAAGCCGCCCGTAGTTCATCCAAATGGCCGTCAACGGTCTCAACAATCACGAATGTGTAACAAGTTTCGATAATGATCAAACTTGTTGCTCGGAACCACCTTAGTGAGCATATCCGTCGAATTATCCTTCGTGTGGACTTTCACAATCTCCACACCGCCATCTTTAAGAACATCTCGAACGAAGTGATAACGAACATCAATATGCTTCGTCCTCGCATGAAAAACCTGATTCTTCACTAAATAGATAGCACTCATGCTATCATAATGAATAGTGACGGACCGCTACGATATACCAAGTTCCTCCAAAAGTCCTCGAAGCCAAATAGCCTCCTTCATAGCCTCTGTAATCGCCATATAATCTGCCTCCGTCGTAGACAAAGCCACCGTATACTATAAGGTGCATCTCCAACACACCGGCGCATGGGTCAAAATAAACACATACCCCGTCATAGACCGGTACTTATCCAAATCCCCGGCATAATCCGAATTAACATAGCCAATGCATAGCTGTCCACCTATAGTGTCCCGCTCATAAACTAAACCAACATTGAGCGTACCTCGAATGTACCTCAAAATCCATCTCACGGCGTCCTAATGACCCACTCCTGGATCGTACATGTATCTCAAAACCATGCTCACCACCTGTGATAAGTCCGACCTCATACATACCATCGCGTACATCAAGCTCCCAACCTCGCTCGCATATGGAGTCTTTGACATTAACTCTCGATCTTCAACTGACTTTGGTGAAAGGTCAGCTGAAAACTTCAAATGGACTCCCAATGGTACACTAACTGGCTTCGTATCCATGCTAACATGAAATCGCTGTAGAACCTTCTTCAAATAAGCCACCTGTATCAAACAAATTTTACCCTTCTTCTTATCTCTGCCGATCTTCATCCCTAAAATACGCTTTGCCTCACCCAAATCCTTCATCTCAAACTCCTTTAAAAGATGTGTCTTCAACTCATCTATAGCAGATCTGAAAATAGAGACAAACAAATAGATGAACGCACCTCTTTTTAACTTACGAAAATATACGCAAGGATCAAACTGGCTCTGAGTGTATGAATGACCAATCATAAAACCATCGAATCACCTATACCACTGTCGAGGAGACTGCTTCAAACCGTATAGCGATTTCTTCAATATGCAAACCAATTTTTTTTCCATGCAGCTCGGAATCCCAATGGCTGAGTCATATATATTTCTTTATCAAGATCACCATGAAGAAATCATGTCTTCACATCCAACTGATCTAACTCCAAATCATACTGTGCCACAAAAGCTAGCAAAATCCGAATTGAAGAGTGTTTCACCACCAGAGAGAAAACCTCATTATAGTCAATTCCTTCCTCCTATGCATAGCCCTTCGTAACCAACCTAGCTTTGAACCTCAATGAAGTGCCCTCAATGCCCCCCTTCTTCGTGTATACCCACTTACAACCAATTATCTTTCGCCCCTTTGGAAGCTCAACAAGCTCCCACGTATCATTCTTGTGAAGAGACTACATCTCCTCCTGCATAGCTACCTGCCACGAATCAGCCTCTGAACTCTGCTCAGCTTCTCTGAATTAGTAGGCACCATTTCATCGATACTCTCCACCGGAAGTGCATACACAACTGTGTTGGCATACCGTGTTGGCATCCGTATGTCTCTCCTTTGTCTCTGAACCGCAATAGAATACTGAACCTGAGCCGTCGGTCCATAATCTTGCATATCAGTATCTGTATCCTCCGTGTTACCGTCGTGCTTGCCTGGCGTCACCTTAGTCAGCACTCTAATGGATACTGTACCATCTGGACAATGTGGAGCTACATCGATCTCCACCACCTGTGATATCTCCTCTGTCGGGTCGCTCTCCACCTGATGAGAGCTGAGAAGCTTTGAGATAGAAGCCTCATCGAATGTGACGTCCCTACTCAGCACAATCTTTCTATCAACTGGATCCCATAGCTTGTATCCCTTGACACCACGCTTGAATCCTAAAAATATGGTCTTCCTAGCTCGAGGTTCCAATTTATCTGTTCTCACATGATAAAATACAAGGCACCCAAATACCTTGAGCTGGTCATAGTCGTATGTTGGCTCTCCCGACCACATCTCCATATGGGTTTTCCCCTCAATCGCAGATGAAGGCAACCTGTTAATGAGGTGGCTCGCATATATAAGTATCTCAGCCCAAAAGATCTTCTCCAAACCACTCTACGATAATAAACATCGGACCTTCTCCAGCAAAGACCGATTTAGCCTCTCTGCCATCCCATTCTGCTGTGGTGTATGACTAACCGTGAAGTACCTCTCTATGCCCTCATCTCGACATAGCTGCAGAAAGGGGTCTGATGTGTATTCACCACCGTTATCGGATCGCAACGTCTTGATCTTTCTCCCAGTCTGCAGTTCTAACCTCTTCTTCCACTCCACAAATATATCTAGGACTTGTCTTGATCTTTCTCCCAGTCTGCAGTTCTAACCTCTTCTTCCACTCCACAAATATATCTAGGACTTCATTCTTCTTTGTCATGGTGTACACACAACATCGTCTAGAATAGTCATCAACGAACATGACGAACCAATGTCAACCACCAAGTGATGCAGTCTTGGTGGGACCCCAAACGTCTGTGTGCACGTAGTCCAGGATGCCCCTCGTCCTATGAATAGCAGTCCCGAACTTCACCTTTGTCTTTTTGCGAAATACATAGTGCTCATAGAACTCCACTTTACCACTCTTGGCTCCCTTCAATAGCCCCTGCTTGCACAGCATCTACAGTGACTTCTCTCTTGTATACCCTAACATGTAATACCAAAGCCTGCTCATGTCCGTCTCTGAAATAGCCAAAGCAACCTAGCCAATCTCGATGCTCCCCTTTAGATAGTATAAATTTTGACTGCGGACTCCTTTCATCACCACCAAAGATCCCTTAGTAACCTTTGCTACAGCGTCCTCAAAGGTCACCTTGAATCCTTTCGCCTCCAAAGCTCCAACTGAGATAAGATTCTTCTTTAGTTGAGGAACAAATCTCACCTCCTTTAATTCACAGACTACTCCATTGTGCATCCAGATCCGCACAGTACTTATCCCACAAATACCATAGGATTGATCATTTCCCATGACTATAATTCCCCCATCGAACTTCTCAAAAGATACAAACCAGACTCGCCTAGGGGTCACATGATAGGTAGCATCGGAATTAAGCATCTAATCTGATGCATCGAAGTGGTTCACCTCCGGAGTAATCACTAGAGAAAAGCTCGAATCATCGGAATCATCGCCTTTTGCAACATTCACCTCATTGGCATTCGGGCCCTTTTTCTTGTTATTCTCCTTCTCTTTAATCTTTGGACAATCTCTTTTCTAATATCTCTGCTCCTTGCAGAATGCACATTGGTTCTTTTCTAGCTGGTGACGATCTCTTAACTTTGACCTTCCTCTATTACCAACTTTCGGATTTGGGCTTCTACCTCTCGTCGAAAAGGCCTTGCCTGAAGTACTAGCATGAGAAGTCTCCTTGTCCTTCCTCCTTAAATCATAATTCGTCAATGTATTAGTAACTTTACTATAGCTGATAGAAGATTTTTCGTTCAACAAAGTGAGCATAAAGGTGTCATACTCCTCATCTGGTAAGGAGCCCAATAAGATAATAGCCTCGTACTCATCCGAAATATTCTCATCAACATTTGCCAAGTCCGACAACAACTTCGTATAGCTGTTCACATGAGCCGCAAGCGAGGTGCCTCTGGACATCTGGAATCTGAATAACCTACGCAACAAATGCAACCTGCTCTCAACACTCTTCGTAAGGTGCTTATTATTGAGAATTTCCCACATCTTCATCGCAGACGTCACCCCAATCACATCATACTTCAGCTCCTATTTCAAACAGGACTTGATCACCCCACAAGCATTCATATTCATCTTTTTCCATATCGCCTCTTCATATTTTGGTGGTCTCTCGTGGATCATGATGGTCTCCTCCAAGTTCTGAGCATTGAGCGCATCTTGTACGTCGCTCATCCACAAACCAAAGTTAATTTTACCGTCATATTTCACCACACTAATTTTGGTGTCCTGAAAACCAACTTGAACTGTACTCGCCATCGACTTGCTGCTTTCACATTCTTCTCCCATTGCAAACTAACTCCAAGTTGTAGAGAAAGAATCAAACTTTGATAGAAATTAAGAATTATCCAACTGAACACTAGATCAGATTCCAAATAGATCTCCTATCCACACGAGGAAAGCGAAATCTCTAATGGCAACTCCTAATGCTATCTCCACCGAAGCCTAGAACTCCAAGAACCAAGCTTCACAAAAGAATCTTTCTCCACCTAATTCCAAAAAAACCTAGATCTGAAATCTGAGTTGTGATACCACTTGTTGCGCGCAGCGAAAATTTCGACAGCACTTCGGCAGCACAACAAGAGAGTCAGGCCGCAATAGGAATTCTTGTTTCACCAAGGAAATAAGAACCTTAAGCAAAATATCTCAACCAAGTGAGATATCAGCTCTTCCTCTCATCAATTCTAGGACCGACTTGTCGAGGGAATCTAAATAAGCTATTACAAATCACACAAATAGCGAGACAACCAATTTTACGTGGTTCGGCAAATTACCTACGTCCACGGGGAGAGGATGGGGAGATTCCACTAAATCAAGGAGAGTACAAAGGGTTACAATCTCACAAAACTCACAAACTAACCCTCAACCAAAGCTCTCAACTTTGCTCACAATATCTCCCTCTCACAATGCTCAAAAGTCTCTCTAATCTCTGATTACAACTCTCCTCTCTATTTGATTGATTCTAATCTTCCATATATATAGAAAACCTAAAACCAAAACAGACTAGGAATCCTAAAATCAAAAACAAAACAAATTAGGAATCCTAATAACCTCATGTTACCAAAATAGATTAGGAATCCTAATAGATTAGGAATATTGCTATCCAACACATGTATCAACTAATTTAGCCTGCATGATGCCACTATACTGTAACTTCAAAAATGTCCAATTTAAACTTGGATTGTTACCTCATCTTTCTTTTTTTATAAATCAGAAATTAATCATATTAGTTCACTAATTTAGCTTTGTTATAATTTAGAAATTAATCATATTAGTTCACTAATTTAGCTATGTATTGGAGTCGGAGCTAATTTAATTTAAGAACATAGGTGTATCATGTACGAATAGAACTACACCAGAAGAGCACAGGTGTACTTATCAGTTGGTTGAACTGATGCCTATAGTTCACTGATTGTAGCTACAGACAGGAGCTAGGAAGAATTTAATTTAAAAACACAAAGTTGAGCAAGTAAAATACATCAGAAGAACATTAACATACTTATTAGTTAGTCTAGATTAAGCATTGGCAGGAACAAAGAATCATTCCACCATCATATATAACAACTTCAGAGCTATTAGGAGTCAGAAATGATATAAAATACCTGTTACACTGATGGATGCCCAAGAGCACTACTGTCCTTAACAACCACACAAATTATAGAAAAGTGAGGACTGAGATAAATTCTACCTCAACAAGATTTGATCCAGATTTGCTCTGCTATGTTGCTGGCTTGAGAGAGTGTGTGCAGGCACTTGGAGGAGAGCTTGGCCACTGCAGGTTGTTTGAATCCCTCTGATGACAGTGACGAGTGACACAATGGCAAGCGTAACAAGAGCGAGCTGCCACACCACAGTGAATCTCACAATGAAACCCGAGACGAACGTTCCCATAACGGATGAAGTTCCCCAACTGATGACCAATATTACAAAAAAAGAAAAAAAAAATCTCAGAAGAAAACGAAATTATTGAGTTCATTAGAGAATGATGAGGAATACCTCCTCACTAGTGGTGTCTCGTACAATGACGGCGTCCGCATTAATGGCTTAGATGACATAAGAAGTTCGAACCTTGGTGTCAAAGTAACAGGCATCTTGATTCAGTACTGATTGAAGGCACCTTACCCTTATCTTTGTTTCCCGGCAAGAGATCTCTATTGCATTCAAGAAATCAAAAAAAGACTAGATTAAATTCAGCACCTCATTTTCCCATCAGAATTAGGCTAAAATAGTAGCAGTAACCTCACCAGCCCAAGATGAGGCCTACATCCCAGAACCGACCACAAGAAGCAGAATGCATACTGCAGATTCAATTACATCCATCTCAGAAATCAAATTCAGCAAATTCAGCATAAAGTAAAATTGAAAGATTCCGTATCTTAACAACTTCAAGGCCCATCTTATAGGGACCATCAACATTAGATCCAAAGAACCAAAAAACGGTCGAGAAACTGCACTTGCCTCAGCCACCATGGGAGCTGGCTTCTCATCTCCATTTCCTCCACGTATCACTGCTTTCTCTTGCTTGTCTTTATACTCGCCAAGCTCGATGACAAAGGGATTGTCGCCGTCGCCACCGCCAGCACAGCTTTCCTATGTCATTCAACCTAAACACACCCGATAATTACATGCGTGTTAATTTCTGTTTGAACTCAAGTACACATTCTTATTGGTTGGGAATGTGTATCTTCTTGTATCAGCCAATTTTTTGGTTAATTTAGCTGGCTCGACTACTGTTATGATTAACAGTAGTCCATCCTTTCTCTCAAAAAAAAAAATTTTTCCATGCGTGTTAGGGAAATTTACATCAGCCTGATCTTGCTTCACCTGAAGTATAAAAACAGATGTTTTTTTTTTGGGTGATAAAAAACAATCTCAAGCATCATCAAAAGATAAACATGTATTTATTTCAACCGATAACAGAAAACATAAGTTTGAGTTTACGGATCTTTCCAAGGCAACTTGACTCGTAGTCATAGGTTCCAACCCCGGTGATGCCTATAATGAAATGAAGGAAATCAGAGTAAGTGTTGGGATAGAGAGACGCCCACACCGCCCGCAGACGAGTTCCCTCGCCTCGCCTCTCAACGCAGGCGAGCTTCCTCGCCTGTCCA
>NC_033797.1:144952193-145014240 GCF_001876935.1 Asparagus officinalis | reverse complement strand
GCCGTTCTCTTTAATTCTCCATCTCGTCTATCATTTGATAAACCTTAAATTTTGGACGAACACGAGAAGAACACCGCGAACACCAACCAGGCCAAAACCAAGTCAAACCAGCTGTATCATTATACCATGATTGCCTATGTACCCTCTAACTGGGATCAAGCTAATCGTAGTTCTGCTTGTTGCCCTCTTGAGTAGATCAACACGGGCTGATATTAAACAAGTCCAAGCAATGCTGAAACTTTCTACCTGTCATCGCCTTAATCAACATGTCTGTTGGATTCTCATTTGTGTGCACCTGATGTGTCGTATTTTAAGATAATTTAATATTTTAAGATAAGTTAATATTTAATCAAACATCTAACATCTAATCTAATGCTATAATTTATTGATATGTGCATCTGATGTATAAAAAAAATCTGTGGAGAGGAATACTAATATAAATATTAACCTCTTAGTGTAGTTTAGAAATAGCATATAAATTATCATAATATATATTACTAACTACTACAATATACTTATCACAGTATTTGGATACGAGGAAATTCTAAGCATGTAAAATTCTAAGCGGGGAATTCCAAGCGGTGTGAGAAGTAAAGAAATTACAGAAACTCAGAAGAATCAGGCAAACCAGGCGGCGGTCGACCGGTCCGGTCGACCGCATTCATGCACAAGGCTTCCTGTGCGTCTGGAAGGAGATCGGTCGACCGGTGCGGTCGACCGACGGTTCTCTGGAGTTTGGGTTTTCTACTGAGAGCTGGTCGGTCGACCGGGCCGGTCGACCGGAATTGATCGCGGTCGACCGGTCCGGTCGACCGACGCTGTTTTGGGCTGGGCTTTCAGGTTTTCGACCCGATTCGTTTTGGATTTGTATAAATACCCTTTGGGTGTTTTTTAGGGTTAAGAGCAAGGACGAATTTGAGCAGATTGAGAGAGTTTTCTTTGGGCTTCTATTCTAGGAGCAATTGGAGAGATTGAGAGTTGATTGTTGAGGGTTTATGAGAGATTTGTAACCCTAGTTTGTTCCTCTTGATTTCTAATAGTGAAAACTCCCCCCTCCTTGCCCCGTGGACGTAGGCATCTTGCCGAACCACGTAAAACTGGTGTTTGATTGTTTGTGCTATTGATTTTGGTTGGTTCTTTATCTTTCTCGGCGATTGGTTTGGTTTCTCGAGGCACAACAATTGGTATCAGAGCTCCGGGCTACGCTTGGGCTATTTTGGAGGAGTAGATCGCTTTGGAAGTTCATCTAGGGCTTCGTTTGGTGATAAAGGTGGGATCTTTTCAGTAAAAATCTCGTCTTTTTCAATTTGGATCTATTTCTCGTTTGTTTCCGCATTGGTTTGGTGGTGCTTTGAGATATATGGCTGAAAAAGATAAAAGTGGGGAGGGTTCTTCTGGTGTGAAGGCCGTCCAAAGTTTGAATATACATTCTATGAAAATAGATGTGGAAAAGTTCAACGGCACAAATAATTTTGGACTTTGGCGATGCGAAGTCATGGATGCGCTAAATGCGCAAAATTTGGAAGACTTGAAGAAGAGATTTTACCAGTTCAAGATGAAGAGAGGGGTTTCCATCAGGGAGCATGTCAACAATTTCACTAAGCTACTTTCAGATATGGCCAATGTTGATATTATAGTTGAGGATGAAGACAAGGCGATGCTACTTCTGTGTTCGTTGCCCGAAGATGATTATGGTACATTCGTTCTTACTATGATCAATGGAAGAACTAAGGTTAGCTACAAGGAGGTGACCTCAGCTTTGGTGAACTATGAGTTGAGGAAGAGTGATGGTGAACCCTCCGAGAAGGCATCGGGAGATGCGTTAGCAGTTCGAGGCCGAGATCCAAACCGTCGTCAGTTTAACCGTTCAAAGTCAAAGAATAGGAGTGCCTATAAGAGTGTTGGTAGAAATCAATGTCGGTATTGTAAAGAAGAAGGACATTGGAAGATTGACTGCCCAAAGTGGAAAGAAAAAGCCGGAAAGAATAAGGGGAAAGCTGCACAAGCTTCAGAAGTGAATGTTGCAAAAGCTATTGGTGAGCATTCAGATTCAGATTCTTCAGGCTATTCATGCCCTGCTTTACCGTCGGTTTGCTATGCGGATTCCACGGAGTGGATGATGGATTCGGGAGCTACATATCACATCTGCCCTAAGAGGGAGTGGTTTTCTAGCTTTGAGGAGCTGGAAAGAGGGGATGTCGTGCTTATGGGTAATGATCACGTATGCCCTATTGGTGGTATTGGTTCAGTCCGGATCAGGATGCATGATGGTGTAGTGAGGGAATTGAAGGAAGTGAGGTTCGTGCCGCAGTTGACGAAGAACATCATTTCTCTTGGGACTTTGGAGGCAGCAGGATATCGAGTGATCTTAGAGGATGCTACAGTGAAGGTCACGAAGGGTTCTATGGTGGTGATGCGAGGTGTCAGGGAAACCAACCTATACTACTTGAAGGGCAAGACAGTTACAGGGGGTCTGGCAGCTTCTATCACTACAGAGGAGGACACTACCACCTTATGGCACATGAGACTTGGACACACAGGAGATAAGTCCCTACAGTCATTGGCTAAACAGGGGCTATTGAAAGGTGCTAAGACCTGCAAGATGGAATTGTGTGAGCATTGTGTACTTGGGAAGAAGACTAGAGTGAAGTTCGGCACCGCTGTTCATAACACCCAAGGTACATTGGATTATATTCACACGGACGTTTGGGGTCCTTCCAAGAACACATCTCTTGGTGGGGCCAACTATTTTGTCACTTTCATTGATGATTATTCCAGGAGGAATTGGGTATACCCGATGAAGCATAAACATCAGGTCCTGGATATTTTTGTGGAGTGGAAAAAGAAAGTGGAGCTGCAGACAGGTAGAAAGGTGAAGACTCTACGTTCAGATAACGGTGGAGAGTACAAGAGTGATCCGTTTCTGCAGTTTTGCCGGGATCACGGCATTAGAAGACACTTCACAGTTCGAGAGACACCGCAACAGAACGGGGTGGCTGAGAGATTGAACCGTACCTTGCTGGAGAAGGTGCGGTGTATGATGACGCAGAGTGGATTGCCTAGATCTTTTTGGGCCGAGGCGTTGGTTTATGCGAGCCATCTTGTGAACAGGTTGCCGTGCACTGCGATAGACGGGAAGACTCCTTTGGAGCGTTGGTTTGGTTCGGAGGCTAGTGACTATGAGTCGCTTCGGATATTCGGGTGTCCAGCTTATTATCATGTCAGTGATGGTAAATTAAATCCGAGAGCGAGGAAAGCAGTCTTTGTGGGATTTAGAGATGGAGTCAAAGGCTTCAAGTTATGGGATCCACAGGACAAGAAGATAGTTATTAGCAGAGATGTCACATTTGACGAGGCGTACATGATGAGGCCTCGAACCCCTCAGCAGGTGGAGGGAGACCAGACAGGAGAGATATCGCAGCAGGTGGAGGATGATGTGACTCCACCCACTCCAGAGAACACTGTATCCATTGAGGCTCCTACAGAGGTGACACTGGGAGGAGATGAGATGACAGATGGGCAGATACAGGATACAGTAGATCATGGGACTCAGGAACAGGGTCATGTTCAGAGGACCATTGCAGCAGATAGACCGAGGAGAGAGATTCGTCGGCCAGCTAGGTATAATGATGTCATGGTCGCATATGCATTATCAGTGGAGGTCGTTGATGATATGGTTCCAGCCACATTCAGGGAGGCAGAGTCTAGCCCCGATTCGATCAGGTGGAGGGAAGCTATGGAGGAGGAGATGCGGTCTCTTCAGAAGAACGACACTTGGACACTTGCACATCTACCTAAGGGTAAGAAAGCTATTGGTTGCAAGTGGGTATATGCGAAGAAGGAGGGATCTTCTATTGGGGACATTCGGTTCAAAGCCAGATTAGTTGCCAAGGGATATGCACAGCTTGAGGGCATTGATTACAACGAGGTATTTTCACCCGTTGTGAAGCATTCGTCGATTCGGATTTTATTGGCGTTGGTGGCACAGTTGGATTTGGATTTGGTCCAGATGGATGTGAAGACAGCCTTTCTACACGGTGATTTAGATGAGGAGATCTACATGACACAACCACAGGGTTTCAAAGCTGCAGGAAAGGAAAATTTGGTTTGTAAGCTGAAGAAGTCTCTTTATGGTTTGAAGCAGTCACCAAGACAGTGGTATAAGAGATTCGACGGCTTTATGATTGGCCGAGGGTACACAAGGAGCCCATATGACCCATGTGTTTATATGCACAAGCTACAGGATGGTGAGCTCATATATTTGCTTTTATATGTTGATGATATGCTTATTGCTTCCAGGAATTCTTCGGCTATTCGAAAGCTGAAAGAGGAGTTATCATCCGAGTTTGAGATGAAGGATCTTGGAGAGGCAAAGAAGATATTGGGTATGGAGATCGAGCGAGACAGGGTGAAGGGGAAATTGAAGCTTACACAGAAGAGCTACTTGCAGAAGATGTTGAAGAAATTCAGCTTTGATGGCAATGCAAAAGCAGTTAGCACACCATTGGCTCCCCACTTCAAGCTTTCAGCGTTGATGTCACCTGTTTCAGTTGAGGACAGAGATTATATGTCGAAGGTCCCATATGCTAGTGCAGTAGGTAGCTTGATGTATGCGATGGTGTGTACGAGGCCAGATTTGTCACAGGCCGTGAGCATGGTATCGAGATACATGCATGACCCCGGGAAGGGTCACTGGGAGGCCGTGAAGTGGATTCTACGGTATGTTCGAGGCACCGTGGATGTTGGTTTAGTGTTTCAGAAGGATGAGAAGGACGGGCAGGCTTGTATTGGTTATGTGGATTCAGATTATGCTGGAGATCTTGACAAACGCCGGTCTACGTCAGGTTATGCTTTTACATTGGCAGGTGCACCTGTATGTTGGCGTTGCACGCTTCAGTCCACAGTGGCTCTCTCTACTACAGAGGCAGAGTATATGGCAGTTACTGAAGCTATTAAGGAGGCTTTATGGTTGCGTGGATTATTGGAGGACTTGGGGATTGCACAGGAGACTATTCGGATATATTGTGATAGTATGTCGGCTATCTATTTGGCGAAGAACCAGGTTTATCATGCGCGCACGAAGCACATCGACGTCAGATTCCACTTTGTACGGGACGTCTTGGATGATGGAGATGTCATATTGGAGAAGGTCCACACAAATGACAACCCTGCAGATATGTTGACCAAAGTTGTTTCAGGAGTGAAATTTGGTCATTGTTTGAAGCTTTTGAACATCCTTCAGTGCTGAGGCCTTTGGAGGCCATTAATATGAACTACGTTCGGCTTGATTCCTTGGGCAAGAGGATACGTAGGCAGTCTTTAGATGCAGCCGGTTTGATCAGTTGATCAAGATGGGGGGAGATCGTGTTTCAGCTCGAGTATTGTTCCTGGACCTGTTGAGGAACTATTGGATGGTTTGGTGTCGGCTCAGTTTTGGTGGAAACATTCGCCGAGGTGGAGAATTGAAGGAATTTCAGCATCAGCAGCAGAATCAGGAAAAACAGGCGGCGGTCGACCGGTCCGGTCGACCGCATTCGTGTACAAGGCTTCCTGTGCGTCTGGAAGGAGATCGGTCGACCGGTGCGGTCGACCGACGGTTCTCTGGAGTTTGGGTTTTCTACTGAGAGCTGGTCGGTCGACCGGGCCGGTCGACCGGAATTGATCGCGGTCGACCGGTCCGGTCGACCGACGCTGTTTTGGGCTGGGCTTTCAGGTTTTCGACCCGATTCGTTTTGTAAGTTCTATATATACCTAAACCTGTTTGTTTAGGGTAGATGTTGGACGAATTTGAGCAGCCAAAGAGAGAGAATCATTGCATCCAATTGTGAGAGAGCTTTGAGAGATCTAGAGTTTTGTTTTAGGGTTTAGTCTGAGAGATTTGTAACCCTATTTGTATTCTCTTGATTTCTAGTAGAAAGAACTCCCCCCTCCTTGCCCCGTGGACGTAGGCAACTTGCCGAACCACGTAAATTCTTGTTCTTGCTGTGATTGTGGTTTGCATATTATTTGTGGTTTAGTTCAAGTTATTGTTCGTGTTGCCCTAGAAAGCTTCCGCCGCGCACAACAAGAAGCTATTTACATTTGCTCTTTGGCAATGGATGTGGGAAGGTAATTTTTAAAGAAGATGCGGATGCAGTAATTAGAGATATCCGTAATGGTGTAAAGCAACACTTGATTTTTGGACACTTTGTGGATGATATTCATCGATGTTGCACATGACTCGAGGAATGAGATTTTCAAGTAGTTTGTTAAATGGAGAATGTAAAGGTGATGTGTTGGTCCGAAGAGCTAAAAAGAGCTAAAAAATTAATGATTTTTTGGTATGCCTCGACGACCCACCATCATTTTTACACATTGTTTTGAAGTCTAATAATGAGTAGCGTTAATCCACATTCTTTGTTGTGCTTTTGGGTTTTTAGTTTAGTTTAGATATGTCTTAAATTTTTCATGAAAAAACTATTGTGATGTGATAATTAAATCCTAGCCAGTAAAGTAATTTATAACATCTCCCCTTCAAAACCTACTTTTACTATAAATTTTAGTGAGGATATGAACCCATAATTAAAGCATTCGTTTATATTCTCTTACTGACTAATCTACTTCCATAAACACTCAACTTGGATCTCCAGAGTTGCATAAAATTATGCTATATATGGATGCTCAACTGCACAAAATGAAACACTAAAAAATCAAAATAAAAAAAAGTAGTGAGAATTTTGACAGTGGAGTCAGGTCCTCAATTATAATAACCAGGATACATCACAGTCAACAAGATCTCACAAGCAATAATTGAAAGAGAAAATTATGTTGTTTTTCTTGGAGGAAACAAACAGATCTGTGACTGATTTTACCTATAATTTACAAAAAAAAAATCGATTTATTAGTTATACAAGTATGCAAATTTGTTGAGAGATAAACTAAAAATAAATATCAATAAATTCATGGCAAGTGGGTGGTTGTGGGCTCTATTTGAGTTATCTTTATTGTTCTAAAAAAAGTCATAGTGAATGCAATATTAGATGACCTTCGAATGTTTTAGTCTCTTATCATTACTTAATATGCATCACGTGCAAAGTACATCTTACTAACTAGTCTTCCTAAAATTATATTGGATTTGCACCGAGTTATAGAATATTACTTCTGAAAATCAACAAAAATGGCAAAGCTAGAACAGATAGCTGCCGGATCGAATATTGATAATATCTTCCTAGAATCAACTAAAATAACTAAACGGAAAAAATAAAAAAAGATAGATTCTGTTGAAAATTAACCAGCAAAAACAATACTTCCGCTGTTCCACAGCTGCTCTACTACAGTCTCCGTAAATAAAATAAAATAAATTGTGCATTTGCTTAAGATCAAAAACAAAACTATAGGATAATGCTCTAAGAGCATCTCCAAGGGATCCTTTGGATGTCCCTTAATCTAGGGGAACTTTAAGGGAGGGGTTGGTTCTTCTCCAATGGTTCCCCCTTAAAAGTCCCCTACCCCTTAATTAATTATATTTAGTTTTTTAATTTTATAGATTATGATTTAATTAAATATGTGGTTTTTTTTATAAATGAATAAATAATTAAATATTAATAACTAAAAATGATTAATTAATTAATTTAAATTAAGAAATTACCTTATATAATCATTAAATTAATTATTCATATTAAAATTTAACAAATAAGTAATTTAGAACAAAATATTAATCAAATTGAATTAACTATACATTAACTTAATTATATTATTTTAAATTAACTATACATTAACTAAATTTAATTAACTATAAATTAATTCTAAAAACATATATATTAATATAAAATTATAAGGGGAAGGTTAAGGGACTTTAACCTTCCCCTTAATTTGGTGAGGAAGTTAAGGGACATGAAGTGAAGGGGTTTTTTATCCGGTCCCTTGGACCACATCTCCTTTAAATCTCCCTTAATTTAGCTAAGGGGCCGGATTTTTCCGGCCCCTTGGAGATGCTCTAAAAGCCCAGCAACTCGTAAGTCCCTAAAACTAAGTTGCTTACATACAACTTCATGTAGACAAATTTAAAATTGTCCCCCTCTTCACATTCTTTCTTTCATTTCCTCCTCTTCGCCCTAGGGTCTATCAGATCTAACCTGCTAGTGTCATTGGTCCGCCTTTTCCTGACTTTTATATCCTGGAAATTACCGATCCTAATAAGAGTAGTTACGTGGTAAGCTAGCTGGCCGACTCCCAAAGCATCTGCAAGCACAATCCGGGTGATGGCCAGCCGACTGGCCTCGCGATTCAAATCTGTGACGAAAGACGCTTCCGACTTAGATTCTACTAGATATCCGACTCCGAGACGAAGGGCGTTCTCCACTTAGACCCAACACAATGAGTCTCGAACAGTGGAATAGCCTGACAAGCGTTATTAAAAGTCATATTGCATTTTATGAATGAACATTCATCGCCCACACTTAGCCGCCTAGTCACCATCAACAATTAATGCGGCGTCAGAGACATAATGACTTTTAAAACCATAGTCTTTAAAGCTCCTCAGACATGTTATTACTCTAACAGTCTCATCACTGTACAAAATGCGACTCAGCCAATCGATTGCCAACACATGTGAAGTATGGTCTAAACCAGAACCACACACATTCCACCAAAATTACTGACGTGCCCTATAAACCTCTATAAACAATGGTGAATATACCAAACGAAGGCACACATTTTTATACATAAAAAGTCAACAAAACTATCTATGTTTTTCTCTTGGGATTAACTAGAAACAGTCACTGACTTGAGCGTTTGAGGACACGCCAAAGGAAACAATCTCTGGTACCTCTAATCTCTGCCATTTGTGTAGTGAAATATAGGTCAAGATCCTCAATTGAAGATTAACCATCAAAAGTGATTAATGGATCCTGAAAATCAGGTTTAACTCCCCTAAATCACACACTCAACTTTCTAGCATCAATAGTTTGGTGCCCACTGTAGGGCTTCTTCTTTACCTTTTGAGAAATGATTGGTCTTCAATTTCAAATCATGGAAAAGCGATCAACTCCAACTATGTCGGGTAAATCGGCCAACAAGAATCAATCGATCTCAGTTGCACTTATCCACTCAACTTCCTATGTCACCTGTCATCCTCTCTGAGAAAAGTGAACACCGACGATGAAAGCTTGAAGAGCAGATCATGAAAACTATTTTCCCACCGCGAGCAACAAACGATGCGGACGAAAGACAGAGTGGCCCACGAAGCTTTCGCGGGAGGGACCCCATAGCCTACAGAGTAGGAGTAGTCATCTTGACATAAGTTATCACGCCTACTCTGTGATCAGCAACTAACTGCTAGTTAACACTATGATAGCCAATACCCCGCTGTGAAAAGCTTGTTGACAACAGAAAAGAATGCTGCCCAATAAAATGCAGAACGAAAAGCTAAAAGAAAAGTCTTAGCAGTTCAAAAAAGGGCAAAGTAATTTGGGAAGTACTCCCGACAAATTATAAACATAACACCACTTTAGAAGTAGGAGATGCTTGCCTTTTTTGGCTAATCTGTTTGCAGGTTCTTGACGTTCGATTTTCATCGACTTGGCAACGAACACCAAAATCCTATGTATCTTTTTTCAGAGTAAAATCAATACACAACCCAAGCCTTTCGTATCGTTCTCATGAGTAAAACCAATGCACGAAGCCCTTGCTGCTTGATCTTCATCAACTCGAGACCCAACACCAAAGCCCATAGTATTTCAGTCATTGGCCATTTTGAATTAAAGATAATAGGAGGTTATTTTAAAAAATTGTAAGATATGCAGAGCTTTGTGACGCACCCCATAGTTAGGAGGGATTTTAAAAGTCGAGGGGAGTTATCTACAACACCCTCAAATTTGAGGGGGTTTGTTGTAGTTAAAATAGTTGAGAGGAATTTTCTAAAATTAACCCCAAAAAGATAAACTTAAAAAAAGTTGTCACGACATGATTCACTTTATATTTTAATTTATAGCATTTTTCAACCATTAAATGACGGGGGAAATGACTTTCTTTTTAGTTTCACCCGCTAATTGGCACTAAATTAGGGGTAAATATGAAAATCCCCCCTTTAACTTTCAGATTTATCAGAAAGCCATGGGTCCAACTATTCACACTTCTAAACAGTAACTTTGGGGTGTGTGAGGACTAAATTGCCCTTCTCCCAAATCAAAACAGGCCAAGTCCATTCTAGAAACACCCTCAATATCAAAAGGGCATTTTCGGCAATCCAACTCCTAAAATTACTGTTTGGAAGTGGATATAACAAACATGGAAAGGCATCCTTTACTTTGAGGATTTATCCGAAAATCCCCATAAACTAAGGAGGTTTCCTGAGAAAACCTCAAACGCAAGCCCTAACTCCGTATCGCCTCTCCTCCCTCCTCTCCCGCCTAATCTCAGCGGCGATCTTGCACGACGCATCCCGACGCGAGCGAGCCTCCGACGTTCTCTCCCGCCTCGTCTGCATCAATGGCCACCCTCTCCGACGAGGCGATCAAACGGAGGATGGGCGTATTTCGAGATTGAGCAGCGCGCTTTTGCAGATACAACCCTTTTCCATTTTCGAATTTTGCACATTTAACATGCTGGCCAGTTCATATGCCAGCGGGGATTTATCTGAATTTTTGAGAAAATTGGATCCCTTATCATCTTTTTTTTTTTTTTTTCACTATGTAATGTTTCGTTGGGCTTAAATCTCTAGTATATAATGCTAAATTCAGCTCAATGTACCATCATACCATCTAGTGTCGTGCTATTAACCTTTTAATTGTCATGATATTATCTATGTATTTTTGTGTTGTTTCTAGTGGAGTCACCACATCAACTGATTTTAGTTCTCACCAATTAACATTAAAAAAAAACTTGACTGTTTTAACTGTTTAAAAAAAACTTACCCGTTTTTCTCACCAATTAACATTTTATCTGTCATCAGACTTTAGTTCTAATTGTCGTGAAGTTGGTTATTTTCAAATTTCAGGCTTACCTGACTTAAAAATGGGAATCTATCTCAGCACCCTGAAAGCTGAGAAGTTTCCTAAAATGACAAGAACAGCATGCAACTATGGAAGATGCGGTGAGTTAGAACATGCTTTCAGATTCAACCTTTGATGTAAAACAATATTTTGTCAGTTCTGTCAGATGCTGGGTTTGTGCGAACTAGACTTGGACCAACGAGAAAGAATCTCGTATACCCCCGATGCGTCTCAAGGTAGGAAGCATGGACTTCTATTATGAAGCCGACACATCTTTGCTGCGTCATGTGTATTTTCTTCTTCTTCCTCGTATAAGTAGCTGTGTGTCTGTCATATTGTGCCGCATTTGTGTCGGTGAGTCTGTGTTCGTGTAACTTAGACCCAACTATTATGACATTTAGTGAAGGAATTTCAGCATCAGCAGCAGAATCAGGAAAAACAGGCGGCGGTCGACCGGTCCGGTCGACCGGATTCGTGCACAAGGGTTCCTGTGCGTCTGGAAGGAGGTCGGTCGACCGGCCCGGTCGACCGACGGCTCTCTGGATTTTTGGGGCTTCGCTGGATGGTGATCGGTCGACCGGGCCGGTCGACCGGAATTGATCGCGGTCGACCGGTCCGGTCGACCGACGCTGTTTTGGGCTGGGCTTTCAGGTTTTCGACCCGATTCGTTTTGTAAGTTCTATATATACCTAAACCTGTTTGTTTAGGGTAGAGGTTGGACGAATTTGAGCAGCCAAAGAGAGAGAATCATTGCATCCAATTGTGAGAGAGCTTTGAGAGATCTAGAGCTTTGTTTTAGGGTTTGGTCTGAGAGATTTGTAACCCTATTTGTATTCTCTTGATTTCTAGTAGAAAGAACTCCCCCCTCCTTGCCCCGTGGACGTAGGCAACTTGCCGAACCACGTAAATTGTGTGTTCTTGCTGTGATTGTGGTTTGCATATTGTTTGTGGTTTAGTTCGAGTTATTGTTCGTGTTGCCCTAGAAAGCTTCCGCCGCGCACAACAATTGGTATCAGAGCTAGATCGACAACATGGGAGATGCAAGCACGTCAGGTTCGTCTCTAACAAAGGCGATACAGAGTCTGAGCATCAATAACACGAAGATTGATGTTCCGAAGTTCGATGGCAAGATCAATTTTGGATTGTGGAGGTGTCAGGTGATGGATGCTTTGGATGCACAGAATTTGGAGGAGACTCTTGAGTTAAAAGAGAAACCCGCTGAGTTGGAGGATAAGGTTTGGAGAAAGATGAACAGTAGAGCTTGTGGTGTTATTAGGTCATGCTTGACGCCGGATCTTATTTATGATGTTATGAACGAGACGTCGGCGAAGAAGATGTGGGAAACACTCAATGAGAAATATCTTACGAAGAGCATTGAGAATCGGCTTCACTTGAAGAAGAGATTTTACCAGTTCAAGATGAAGAGAGGGGTTTCCATCAGGGAGCATGTCAACAATTTCACTAAGCTACTTTCAGATATGGCCAATGTTGATATTATAGTTGAGGATGAAGACAAGGCGATGCTACTTCTGTGTTCGTTGCCCGAAGATGATTATGGTACGTTCGTTCTCACTATGATCAATGGAAGAACTACAGTTAGCTACAAGGAGGTGACCTCAGCTTTGGTGAACTATGAGTTGAGGAAGAGTGATGGTGAACCCTCCGAGAAGGCATCGGGAGATGCGTTAGCAGTTCGAGGCCGAGATCCAAACCGTCGTCAGTTTAACCGCTCAAAGTCAAAGAATAGGAGTGCCTATAAGAGTGTTGGTAGAAATCAATGTCGGTATTGTAAAGAAGAAGGACATTGGAAGATTGACTGCCCAAAGTGGAAAGAAAAAGCCGGAAAGAATAAGGGGAAAGCTGCACAAGCTTCAGAAGTGAATGTTGCAAAAGCTATTGGTGAGCATTCAGATTCAGATTCTTCAGGCTATTCATGCCCTGCTTTACCGTCGGTTTGCTATGCGGATTCCACGGAGTGGATGATGGATTCGGGAGCTACATATCACATCTGCCCTAAGAGGGAGTGGTTTTCTAGCTTTGAGGAGCTGGAAAGAGGGGATGTCGTGCTTATGGGTAATGATCACGTATGCCCTATTGGTGGTATTGGTTCAGTCCGGATCAGGATGCATGATGGTGTAGTGAGGGAATTGAAGGAAGTGAGGTTCGTGCCGCAGTTGACGAAGAACATCATTTCTCTTGGGACTTTGGAGGCAGCAGGATATCGAGTGATCTTAGAGGATGCTACAGTGAAGGTCACGAAGGGTTCTATGGTGGTGATGCGAGGTGTCAGGGAAAACTACCTATACTACTTGAAGGGCAAGACAGTTACAGGGGGTCTGGCAGCTTCTATCACTACAGAGGAGGACACTACCACCTTATGGCACATGAGACTTGGACACACAGGAGATAAGTCCCTACAGTCATTGGCTAAACAGGGGCTATTGAAAGGTGCTAAGACCTGCAAGATGGAATTGTGTGAGCATTGTGTACTTGGGAAGAAGACTAGAGTGAAGTTCGGCACCGCTGTTCATAACACCCAAGGTACATTGGATTATATTCACACGGACGTTTGGGGTCCTTCCAAGAACACATCTCTTGGTGGGGCCAACTATTTTGTCACTTTCATTGATGATTATTCCAGGAGGAATTGGGTATACCCGATGAAGCATAAACATCAGGTCCTGGATATTTTTGTGGAGTGGAAAAAGAAAGTGGAGCTGCAGACAGGTAGAAAGGTGAAGACTCTACGTTCAGATAACGGTGGAGAGTACAAGAGTGATCCGTTTCTGCAGTTTTGCCGGGATCACGGCATTAGAAGACACTTCACAGTTCGAGAGACACCGCAACAGAACGGGGTGGCTGAGAGATTGAACCGTACCTTGCTGGAGAAGGTGCGGTGTATGATGACGCAGAGTGGATTGCCTAGATCTTTTTGGGCCGAGGCGTTGGTTTATGCGAGCCATCTTGTGAACAGGTTGCCGTGCACTGCGATAGACGGGAAGACTCCTTTGGAGCGTTGGTTTGGTTCGGTGGCTAGTGACTATGAGTCGCTTCGGATATTCGGGTGTCCAGCTTATTATCATGTCAGTGATGGCAAATTAAATCCGAGAGCGAGGAAAGCAGTCTTTGTGGGATTTAGGGATGGAGTCAAAGGCTTCAAGTTATGGGATCCACAGGACAAGAAGATAGTTATTAGCAGAGATGTCACATTTGACGAGGCGTACATGATGAGGCCTCGAGCCCCTCAGCAGGTGGAGGGAGACCAGACAGGAGAGATATCGCAGCAGGTGGAGGATGATGTGACTCCACCCACTCCAGAGAACACTGTATCCATTGAGGCTCCTACAGAGGTGACACTGGGAGGAGATGAGATGACAGATGGGCAGATACAGGATACAGTAGATCATGGGACTCAGGAACAGGGTCATGTTCAGAGGACCATTGCAGCAGATAGACCGAGGAGAGAGATTCGTCGGCCAGCTAGGTATAATGATGTCATGGTCGCATATGCATTATCAGTGGAGGTCGTTGATGATATGGTTCCAGCCACATTCAGGGAGGCAGAGTCTAGCCCCGATTCGATCAGGTGGAGGGAAGCTATGGAGGAGGAGATGCGGTCTCTTCAGAAGAACGACACTTGGACACTTGCACATCTACCTAAGGGTAAGAAAGCTATTGGTTGCAAGTGGGTATATGCGAAGAAGGAGGGATCTTCTATTGGGGACATTCGGTTCAAAGCCAGATTAGTTGCCAAGGGATATGCACAGCTTGAGGGCATTGATTACAACGAGGTATTTTCACCCGTTGTGAAGCATTCGTCGATTCGGATTTTATTGGCGTTGGTGGCACAGTTGGATTTGGATTTGGTCCAGATGGATGTGAAGACAGCCTTTCTACACGGTGATTTAGATGAGGAGATCTACATGACACAACCACAGGGTTTCAAAGCTGCAGGAAAGGAAAATTTGGTTTGTAAGCTGAAGAAGTCTCTTTATGGTTTGAAGCAGTCACCAAGACAGTGGTATAAGAGATTCGACGGCTTTATGATTGGCCGAGGGTACACAAGGAGCCCATATGACCCATGTGTTTATATGCACAAGCTACAGGATGGTGAGCTCATATATTTGCTTTTATATGTTGATGATATGCTTATTGCTTCCAGGAATTCTTCAGCTATTCGAAAGCTGAAAGAGGAGTTATCATCCGAGTTTGAGATGAAGGATCTTGGAGAGGCAAAGAAGATATTGGGTATGGAGATCGAGCGAGACAGGGTGAAGGGGAAATTGAAGCTTACACAGAAGAGCTACTTGCAGAAGATGTTGAAGAAATTCAGCTTTGATGGCAATGCAAAAGCAGTTAGCACACCATTGGCTCCCCACTTCAAGCTTTCAGCGTTGATGTCACCTGTTTCAGTTGAGGACAGAGATTATATGTCGAAGGTCCCATATGCTAGTGCAGTAGGTAGCTTGATGTATGCGATGGTGTGTACGAGGCCAGATTTGTCACAGGCCGTGAGCATGGTATCGAGATACATGCATGACCCCGGGAAGGGTCACTGGGAGGCCGTGAAGTGGATTCTACGGTATGTTCGAGGCACCGTGGATGTTGGTTTAGTGTTTCAGAAGGATGAGAAGGACGGGCAGGCTTGTATTGGTTATGTGGATTCAGATTATGCTGGAGATCTTGACAAACGCCGGTCTACGTCAGGTTATGCTTTTACTTTGGCAGGTGCACCTGTATGTTGGCGTTGCACGCTTCAGTCCACAGTGGCTCTCTCTACTACAGAGGCAGAGTATATGGCAGTTACTGAAGCTATTAAGGAGGCTTTATGGTTGCGTGGATTATTGGAGGACTTGGGGATTGCTTAGGAGACTATTCAGATATATTGTGATAGTATGTCGGCTATCTATTTGGCAAAGAACCAGGTTTATCATGCGCGCACAAAGCACATCGATGTCAGATTCCACTTTGTACGGGACGTCTTGGATGATGGAGATGTCATATTAGAGAAGGTCCACACAAATGACAACCCTGCAGATATGTTGACCAAAGTTGTTTCAGGAGTGAAATTTGGTCATTGTTTGAAGTTGTTGAACATCCTTCAGTGCTGAGGCCGTTGGCGGCCATTTGGGTGAACTACGTTCGGCTTGATTCCTTGGGCAAGAGGATACGTAGGCAGTCTTTAGATGCAGCCGGTTTGATCAGTTGATCAAGATGGGGGGAGATCGTGTTTCAGCTCGAGTATTGTTCCTGGACCTGTTGAGGAACTATTGGATGGTTTGGTGTCGGCTCAGTTTTGGTGGAAACATTCGTCGAGGTGGAGAATTGAAGGAATTTCAGCATCAGCAGCAGCATCAGGCAAAACAGGCGGCGGTCGACCGGTCCGGTCGACCGGATTCGTGCACAAGGGTTCCTGTGCGTCTGGAAGGAGGTCGGTCGACCGGCCCGGTCGACCGCAGATGTTTCGGTCGACCGGTGCGGACGACCGACGGCTCTCTGGATTTTTGGGGCTTCTGCTGGATGGTGATCGGTCGACCGGGCCGGTCGACCGGAATTGATCGCGGTCGACCGGTCCGGTCGACCGACGAAGCGGATATCAGTTTTTCTGGTTTTCGACCCGGTTCGTTTTGTAAGTTCTATATATACCTAAACCTGTTTGTTTAGGGTAGAGGTTGGACGAATTTGAGCAGCCAAAGAGAGAGAATCATTGCATCCATAAGGGAGAGAGCTTTGAGAGATCTAGAGTTTTGTTTTAGGGTTTGGTCTGAGAGATTTGTAACCCTATTTGTATTCTCTTGATTTCTAGTGGAAGAACTCCCCCCTCCTTGCCCCGTGGACGTAGGCAATTTGCCGAACCACGTAAATTGTGTGTTCTTGCTGTGATTGTGGTTTGCATATTGTTTGTGGTTTTAGTTCGAGTTATTGTTCGTGTTGCCCTAGAAAGCTTCCGCCGCGCACAACATTTAGTTCAGCCCTCAAATTGTTGATGGGAATTGTTTTAACTATAGTTTCTTGGTGCTTCTTAACTTGAGAGTTGCTCTATATTCTCTCAAACTTCCCCCTATCTATTGCAGCAAGATGTGGGAGGCGTGATAGTCCTTATAGATGGTGAAGCCCGGTCTATGATCACTACGATGGACCCTCTTATGAGAGGGAGAGAAGTCCTAATTATGCTCGCTGTACAGGGTAAACCAGTAAATAAATTCAGCAGTCATGAATAGTTCTATGTCACTTGAATGCATATATTTCTTTCTCATGTTCTTTTTTGTGTGGGAAACAACTTTATGTAGGAGTTTAAGCCAATAACAGTTTATTTTATACTCGCAAATCCATGTTTTGCATCTTTCAGCTAACTTTTGCCTCCTTTTGTTATGACAGTCAATCTGGGGATGGAGAAGACAGTAATTGATTATCTAAAGATGATCCCACCCTAAACTTGCCTCTTGCCTTCAATTTCTCGTTCAGGATCCTAGGGCTTCGGCAATCTGATCCCTCTTCTTGATGGATAATAGGGCTTCAACAATGGCGGACGAGTACATCCAGAAGACAGTGGTAGATTCTGAAAGAGGGAGGGAAATTCAGTCAACAATAAAATTTCACGTCTTTGGCCCCATTTCTATTTCACCATGATTTGACGCTTGCCAAATAATTTCATAGTGGTGTGTTCTTTCTTAGACTCTTCTTTTTCTTTTTTTTTTTCTTTTTTTCCTTTTTCTTGTTGTTAGAAATCCTAAAAAATAAAACATTTTCTCCCTTATTTTATTCTTCTTTGCAGTTGTCCAAGTCCGCTGCCATCGTGCTTCATGGGTTCGATGATGATATTTAGCTCCAATGTTAGTTATGTGTCCTCTGCCTCAAATTTGCAAATGTAGATGTTAATTTAGCATTGTTAGCCCTATAAATTTGAAATGTTTGGATTTTTGTTAAATCTGATTGCGGGTTTTGTTCATACTATAGTTTATCATAACATATATACATATAATTTTTTAGTTTCTACAAGTTATTGAATTCTGTTCCTTTTTCCCCCCTAAAATATTCAAGCTCCACTGCTACAAAGTAACTTAGTTGCTTTGTAATTAGTTTATTTGTATACAAGCAATAGCTATATGACTTGCGGGTTCTGAGTCTGCTGTTCTTTAGTTGTGGGTTAGCTTAAATTTTCTGAAATGATTAGACATTTACTGAAGCGAGAATTAAATTTGGAAGAGAGTTGAGTCTATATTTGAAAATTGCTTGATTGAAATAAGTGGAAGTAGTCTGAATTAGATTATCAACTGTTAAGCTTACAAAAATTATTTTGAAACTTCGGCATTCATAAAATTGTTGTTCTTTGTGTGTGTCTGTGTGTAATATCTTGCTGGAGGCTTGTAGGTCTTCACTTTCTAATGTTCATTAGAGTACCATCAAGATTCTTGAGCTTATATGAATCTTAATTTAAGTAAAATTTACTAAGATGAACTATCATGATTAATGCACATTAACTCTGTGGCCAATTGTACTTGATGTCTAATTACTTGGATTTTCTTTTCATAAATTTATTTTTGTTAATTGGTTGTTTGCATGACTTTCCACTGTCACTGGACAGATATTGTTTACCTGAGTGTGCTATGATCCTCTTACTATGTTGAGTGGCTTTATGCATTACTTTCCTGGGTTTAGGATCCCAGAAGACACCTGACTTTTGAACCCTTGACATACCTTGCTAAATTTGTTTTATGTCTCTATTAGTTATACTAAAGCTCAAAATTCAGATTCTCCTCGTGGGTGGAAATGGCTTAGATTATCTCCTGCTATTTCAGCTGCGCTCCCCATTTCATAGTCTTGATCATGACTCGTCGCTGCTGCCGTCAATTGGTTACCTTTTTCGGTTATTGGCTGGGATGGTACTGCAGATGTGTGGCACAGCTGCTCCTGGACACAAGTGTGAAGTGATGGTAAGACTAAATTTTTGTATTATGTCATAATTCCTTAATCATCAAACTGTAGTTTTAATCATCAAATTATTATCCCACAGTTTTTCTTTTAGGTCAGATGATCACATTCAGATCCTCATCATGGTTCACTCAAATCAATGGTGAATAGTAAACCATTGAGTAGAAACAACATTACTCGTCTAATGTTTTATTTATCTGTCTTCAATCAAGTTTTAGGAATTTTGCAGGTATTTTAGTTTCTTTTGTCAGCTTCTTGTCCTCAAAGTCCGTGGATCCTTTAGTGATTGGATAGAGAATCAAAAATTTGTAAATGAAGATAGTTGATTTTTGAATGTATGCTAAAATACCAAAACTTTATATTGTTTTGACGATTTTTTTTCTTTCCATAAGAAAGTTGTCAATGTACATTCAGATGAGTTATGATTTTATCAAAAAATTTGGACTTATCAATGTTAACATGTATGACACAACACATGCATACAATGAATTTCAAAACATAAAAAATTACGTAATAATACAAAGCATTTGCTACGGAACATAAAAGCTTAATAGGGCAAAATATTTCTTCAAAAAATGAAGAAAAGAGTGCAGAACTAATTTATGATGTTAATTATATGATGCTTTCAGTATATAATACATTTTTCTGAAAAACTACAGGTAGTTAAGGGTAAAGATACGAATTTCATTCAATACTCAATTGACTCATCTTTTTCTTTGGTGGATATATAATAAGACCATCTATTGCAAACTCTTTCCATTCTCTCCTGCTTTTTTGGGAACATGGTCAGTTCTTCTGAATACGCCTGTTTCCTCTCGCTAAACGGTTGGTTCTCTTTTATTATTTTGAATTCAGTGGTGAATTCTTTGTCATTTATGCCTAAAATTTGCTAGGTTCTCTGAATAAGATTAGTTTTCAATTGAGTGAATTCTCCACTCTCCATCACTTTGTCCTTCCCTCTTTAAAATCAAACAGTCTTGCTTATAAAAAATGACACGCTCTCTTATCTTTGGAATTTTTTGATGAACACTGTGATTTTAGTCAGTTATCCATTCTCATACGTCACCCTCTCTAGAACTGATCTGGGCTACACATAAAAAATGCTGGGTTCTCTTCTTAGAATTTCCTTACGAACTTTTTCATTTTGGTCTGTGGGTTTATGATAAATGGTGAGTTCTCGATGAACACTGCTTTGTGGGTTTCTTGAAGAAAATTGATGGATCCTCTTTGTAATCAATATCCATACTTCTCCCTCTACACATGCATGAAATGATAGGTTCTTTTCGTCTAAGAACTTGATGGATACTTTTTCAAGTTGGTCTAAAATCTTGATGGTTTATGAATAAGTTTGGTCTCTTTACTTGAGTGAGTTCTCCATTCTTGCATTGGTCTAAAATCTTGATGGTTTATGAATAAGTTTGGTCTCTTTACTTGAGTGAGTTCTCCATTCTTGCACACTCTCAACCAACTTTCTTTAAAAAAATAAGTTTGGTCTCTTTACTTGAGTGAGTTCTCCATTCTTGCACACTCTCAACCAACTTTCTTTAAAAAAAGGGTTTCTCTGTTTTGAGTTTCTTGATTAATTCTGTCATTTTGATCTAATATTTTGATGGGTTAAGAATGGTGAATCCTCTGTAAATGGTTTCTCTTTCTTTCTTGAATTTATTGGTGATTTTTTCTAGTGTTCGTCTTAATTTTTAGTGTTTTTTTAATCTGAAATTTTGGTTTTTGAATTCTCCGCAGTCTTTCTTCCTAGAATCAAACTGTTTTTCTTATTAAAAATGGTGAGTTTAGGCTAGAAGATAGATTAACAATAGGAGTGCTCTCTTTTGAAGTGAAGCATTGGTAAGTTACAACAGCATACTGAGGGCAAAATAATTCTTAAAAAAAAGAATGAAAATTGTGCAAAATATATATTATGATGTTACTTTACCTTTTCCAGGTTCAAATTATTTTCTGAAAACTATTGGTGTCATGATAAGAAAGATACAGATGTAACAAATAGGTCCCTACTGCTTCCATGAGTTAACCTTGAATCCCTACTGCTTCCATGATTTAAACCTTGAATAAATACTGACTCATCTTTTTCTTTGGTGGATGTATAAAACTATTTACTGCAAACTGCTTTTCCACTCTCTCCTGCTTATTTTTTGACAACAGAACCCCAAACCCTTGTCGTCAGCTCTTTTGCATACGCTGCTTTCTTTCTCACTAAATGGTGGGTTCTTGTTCTTTTTTGAATTCGGTGGTCAATTTTTTTTGCCATTTTGGTATAAATTTGGATGGTTCTCTAAAACTTTGGTTTATAACTGAATAAAGGCCTCCCATCCTCTCTACTTTCTTCTTCTCCCTGAATCCGAAACACTCTCCTTATTGCACTGCACCTCAAAAAAATGGTGCGTTCTCTTTCCTTTGAATTTCTTGATGGACATTGTAATTTTAGTCCGTTAACCAGTCTCATACTTCTCCCTCTCTAGAATTGAACTGGGTTACACATAAAAATGGTGGGTTCTTTTCTTCTAGGATCTACCTTACGGATTGTTTCTCATTTTAGTCTCATATTTTTGATGGTTTTACAGAAATGGTGAGTTCTCTCTTTTTTTTAGGGTTTTCTTGAAGAAAATTGATGGATTCTCTTTGTTATTCATTCTCATACTTCTCTCTCTCTCTCTCTACACACATGAAAAATATGGGTTCCTTTTTCTTCTAAGAATTTCTTGATGGAGTCCTTCTCATTTTGGTCTGAAATCTTGATGAGTTTATGAATAAGTTTGGCACTTTACCAGAGAGAATTCATTATTCTGACTACTCTCAACCAATTTTCTTTAAAAATGGAGGTTCTCTTTATCGTTTATGTTTCTTGATGAATTCTGTCATTTTGGTCTAATATTTTGATGAGTTTATATAAAATGGCTCCAACCTAAATGGTGTTTTCTCTTTCCTTTTTGAATTTATTGGTGAATTCTCTATCACATTCATTTTAATTTTGATGGGGCTTCTGAAAAGAGTTTGGTTTTTGAATTCTTCACTCTTTTGTCTTTCCCTCCCTAGAATCAAACTGTCTTTGTTATTGAATGGTGAGCACTGTTTATATTTTGAATTCCTAGATGAACACTATGATTGCAGTCAAGATTTTGATGGGTTTTGAAAAGATTTGGTTCTGTAGGATTGAACTTGTTTGCTTACAAACTAAACAGTAGGTTCTCTTTCTTTTTTGAATTTATTGGTGAATTCTCTCTCATTTTTTTCTTTTAGCTTGATGGGGTTTTCTGAAAAAGTTTTGGTTTTTGAATTCTCCACTCTTTTCCTCCCTAGAATCAAACTGTCTTTCTTATTACAATGGTGAGTTCTGTTTATGTTTTGAAATTTCTTGATGAACAGTATTATTGCAGTCAAGAAGTGGGGTTCTGAAAATATTTGGTTCTTCAGGATCGAACCTGCTTACAAGAATGGAGGGTCTCTTTTCTTTTTGGATTTTCTTGATCATTCTTCTGTCAATTTGGTTTCATATGTTGATTGTTTTATGAGAAATGGTGAGTTCGGTCTCTTTTGAGTTCATTGGTGAATATACTCTTATATGGGGTTTACTTTGAACAAACTTGGTTTTCTAGCAGAGAGAATTCTCCATTTGTCACACTTGTCTTTCTAGAATTAAACTGGATAATTTACTTACGGAAAATGATGGGTTCTCTTTTTTTCTAATTAAGAGTTTCTTTATGAAATTCTTTCTCACTTTGGTCTGAAATTTTGATGGGTTGATGAATAAGTTTGGTTTTATTACTCGTCACACTTCGTCTAAAATTTTGGTGTAATTAATTATTTGCAGATGGCACAAGAAACTCCTCCACTGTGGCTTCATAAGTTGTGCAGTGAGAAATTCTTCAATGCTTGCTCAATTGAGCATCGAGGATTAGATGAAAACAAGAGCGAGAAAGACGTCTTTTGTATAAATTGCTGCTCCAGCTTCTGCAAAGGCTGTATCTATGGTACAGGCCATGACACACATCAATTTTTTCAGGTTAATTTCTTCTTTCAGTTTATTTAAAATATAAAGAAAATTATATTTAAATGATCCAAAGAAACAAGGACGTTTATATTCCTATTTTCTTCATAATAGATTCGGAGCTATGATAGCAAGAATGCTGTTCGAGTGGAAGATTTAGACAAAATTTTCTTGTCCGATGGCATTCAGGTAACATTGAATTACTCTGGTAAATTGATTTTATTTGTATTTTATTCACTGTTATCAATAATTAATTTAAAATTTCTAATTTTTTGTCTACAGTCTTATACATATGAGGAGATTGAGGTAGTGTTCATTGAAAAGCGAACTCCAACCTCAGAGCAGAACCTCAGCGGCAACTGCTGCCGCATGTGTCAGTGCCACATCACAGACGGTTCGCTCTACTGCTCCCTACACTGCAAGGTATAAGTAATTAGTTACTTCCTAACTACTTTTGGAGCACTAGTTCTGGCATTATCGTAGTTTTGGTTTTGTAGATGATCTTTTTGTCAATAAACGGTGGGCTGAAAGAGTGCATAAAGAGAGAGGGAGACGAGAACATCGACAACGCTGAAACGATTAAGGAACTTACAGATGAGAGGGGACTGATGCCAGCCTCTAGTTTGCAGCCCACGGAGAGTGCTGGAAACCTTCCAAATCCTCATCAACGCCAACCCCATCATATTACCTATGACATGTTCGCTGCCGAGGCCCAATTCCTCCACTTAGATTCAGACAATTCTGACCCATTGCCAGCGAAGCGGAGGAAGGGCGGTTCTGAATCTCAAGGATATTATACCCATCAGAATTCTAGTACTCCAATGGCTCAGTCATCCACATCTATTAATGAATATACTTCCCAATTCTCTGCTTCTGGACCTAACCTCATGAGTACCAGACCTATGCAGCAGCAGCAACACGAAGCTATCCCGTTGACTATGCCTACTCCTGGGTGGAACCCGCCGAAGTCCACTCCAATGGCTCAGTCATCATCAGCTAGAAATGATCAGGGACAAATCAGTACATTACCTATGCAGCAGCAACATAGACAAATCCCTTTGTCCGTTCGGATATCTATGCCGAGTGCAGTTCAGCCTGAGAATTTTTCTGCTTCTAGTAGTGGGCAACCACCATTGTCCACTTCGATAGCTTATCAGTCGACCACATCTATTAAAGAATATAATTTCCAATTCTCTGGTTCTGGACCTAACCTGATGAGTACTAGACCTATGCAGCAGCAGCAACATGAACATGTCCCGTGGGCTATGCCTACTCCTGGTTGGAAGCCCCCGAAGTCCACTCCAATGGCTCAGTCATCATTAGCTAGAAATGATCGGGGACAAATCAGTAATGTACCTATGCAGCAGCAACATAGACAAATCCCCTTTTCCACTCAGATATCTATGCCTAGTATAGTTCAGCCTGAGAATTACACTTCTTCTAATAGTTGGCAACGACCACCGTTCACTCTGATGGCACCTCAGGCGCAGAATTATGTTTCTAGTAGTCCGCAACCACCACCATTCACTCCAGTGTATATGCCTGGTAGAGTGCAGCCTGAGAATTACGCTTCTTCTAGTAGTTGGCACGCTCCTCCATTCACTCTGATGGAACCTCAGGCTCAGAATTACGCTTCTAGTAGTTGGCAACCACCTAGTTGGCAACCACCATTGTCCACTCTGATGGCACCTCAGGCCCAGAAATTTTCTCCTTCTATACAGCATAATGGACAAATCCCGTCAAATATTTCTTCACTGCCGACTATGCCTACTCCTCCGGAGCATCCTATTCCCGGTCATCCTAATCCTGCCCATAACCGTCTAGGCTTTCCTACTCATCATAGGCCTCAACCTCGGGTTGGACAGGTGTGACAAATTAACTCTATTCATAATATTCCACATGAAATACAACAATTAATTATGCGTCCTCTCTCATGTTGACCATTCTTTCTTGTCAGTGTCTTGATGAACACTGGTGTATAGATTTCGAAGAAAATTGGTTTTCTATGAAATTGATTTTAAATAAAAAGGGTTTAAAAATGGCAGGTTTTTCTGTTTTTAATTTCCTGATGAATTCTGTCATTTTGGTCAATAAATTTTGATGGGCTTTTGAAGAACTTGAGTTCTTCTTTTGCAGATGGGGAATCAAGTAGCAGGGATCCTAGAAATTCTTAGAAGGTTTATCAATGAGATATTCTTTGCTCATTGTACATGCAACAACGGTACCAATTTAAAGAGGAGCTACTTTTGTTTCAAATGCTTAGTCAGCTGCTGCCCCGATTGTGTTGCAGAGCTTGTTCATCTCGGACATCAAAATCAAACTCTTCAGGTTTGGTCTCCCTTTTTCTTGAACATAAACAAAATTTAAATGACCAGGAAAACTTCTCACTGTTTCTGGTGATGTATATACTATTTTCTTGATAAAAGGTTTATGCGCAACAAGGTGGCCAGGTCCGAGTGGAACATTTGAATAGGTTTATCGACCCAGCTCGTATCATGGTAAAAATACTACTAATAAATTGATGTTTTTACGTGTTACTGTTCAGTTTGATTATTGCTGCCTTCCTTGGTATTAGGGTAGTGACGATTTATGAGTTTTATTTTTCAAGTTTTGTTTGAGTTCTTTTTTTAGTAATTAATTTATACGATTTATAAGACTTATAAGCACCGCGGCGGCTATTCGGTGGTGGTAATCAAGGAGCGTGGCCAGGGCCGTGGACGGGGAGGCCCACTCTGCCGAAACTGCGGGTTCAACATCCGCGATCAGTTCTTCTACTGCTCCCTCCAATGCAAGGCAAGCAAATAAAATTTTTCTTTTTCAATTGATTGCGATTACTTGTTAATTTCCAATTAGTGGCATAATGGTTGTTTTGTGGTTTACTTTCTAGGTGGAATATTTGTCGACTCACGGAGGCCTGGAGGACTGTCTCAGGGGTCGCTCTTTTTTTCGCGGGGGCCGAGTTAGTAGCGGGGAGGAGATGAAGTAAAGACTGGAAAGAGGGGGCAGTTTTTTTTTTTTTTTAAATTATTTTTATTTTAGGGGAATACCCTTTTAATTTTTTGTTGTATGAAAAAGCAGAAACCGTAGCAGAAGTGCTACTGTGCTCAAAGGGTTGTTTTCATTGATTGCTTCGGCTGACATTAATTCAATATTTCATTCATTGGGTAATTTCTCACCTAGCTTGTTGGGGTGACTGAATGGTTATAAGATGTCTGTTTTCTAGTAACAATTATGACCGTGATAATGAAAGAACTGCCCTGCATTGTATGTGCAAGTGCTTGATCATCCTACGACAAAATTGCGGTTTTTGTTTGGATTGCTGCTCCAGCTTCTGCCGTACCTGTCTTCGTACTTCTCGTGGCTGGGATCGGTCTCTTCGGGCTTCTTCTTTCAATATATATTTTAAAAGTGTAAATACTCGTTTTCGGAAAGAGATTTTCTTTTTCAGTGTTTTAAAAGTGCAAAAAATTTATGAAAGTCGTTTTGATTTGCATGTTTTTTTTTTTGAGATTTTTTAGTGTCCTCTTGTGATTGGTTGGAGAAATCAGAGATTTGTAAGTGGATGCTTGAACATATGCTATATATTTGTTAGGAATCTTGACTCTAAGATTAGTTTGTTTTGATGATAACAAATATTATATGTTGTGTGTATTATGTGCTTATTGTGAAAACGACGAAGGAATTGAGGAAAAGAATTAAGAAAAACGTAAAAAATAAGCAAGACAGACTCCACCACACCCTGGTGTGGTGTCTGCCACACCCAGGTGGTAGGATGTGGCAGAATTTGTCTTGTTTACGATGAGTGTGATGTCTGCCACATCCTAGTGTGACAGAATCTGCCCTGTTTGTCATGGGTGTGGTGTGTGCCACACCCTGACAGACTTGTTTTTAGAATCCTAATCTGTTTGGGATTGTGTTTTGTTATAAATAGAGCTATGTTTTTTAGGGCTTTCTATCGATTGATTAGGTAGCTTGAAGATGATTTTGAGCATAGAAAAGAGAGATCTTTCTGAGCAATTTGTTTGAGGGTTTAGTTTGAGATATTTGAGAGATTTGTTTGAGAGGTTAGTTGAGTGATCTTGTAATCTCTACTTTGTACTCTCTTTCTCTATAGTGGAAACTCATCCTTTTTTGCCCCATGGACGTAGGCAATTTGCCGAACCACGTTAAACTTTTATGTTTGAGTTAGTGTCGTTATTTTGGATTGTTTTGGCTTTCTCTCTCGGCGTTTAAGTTTATTCCACAGCACACAACAAGTGGTATCAGAGCTCAGGTTACGCTTGGGCAATTTGGAGGAGTAGATCACTTTGGAAGTTCGGCTATGGCTTCTTTGGAGTTAAAGGTGGGATTTTTTGGTAAAAATTCTATATTTTCTCAGTTTTGAATCTATTATTCGTTTGTTCCGCTTTGGTTGTTGGTGTTTTGAGGAATTATGGCCGGGAAAGGAGTTGTGGAGAGTACTTCAGGTGTGAAGACCGTCCAAAGTTTGAATATTCACTGTATGAAGATAGACGTGGAGAAGTTTAATTGCACTAATAATTTTGGACTTTAGCGATGTAAAGTCTTAGATGCGCTCAACGCGTCAAATTTGGAAGATACTTTGGAATTAGATGGCAAGCCAAATGATATTGATGAGAGGGTTTGGAAGAAGATAAAGCGAACGATGTGTGGTGTGATTAGGTCTTGTTTGACTCAAGATTTAAAGTATGATGTGATCAATGAGACTTCAGCTAAGAAGATTTAGGAGATCCTTGAGAGCAAGTATTTGACCAAGAGTGTGGAGAATCGCTTGCATTTGAACTAAGAAGATTTAGGAGATCCTTGAGAGCAAGTATTTGACCAAGAGTGTGGAGAATCGCTTGCATTTGAAAAGGAGGCTTTATCGCTTCCAATTGAAGAAAGGAACCTCCATTGGTGATCACATGAACCACTACACGAAGCTTCTTGCGGATTTGACGAATGTAGATGTTATGATTGAAGATGAGAATAAGGTATTAATGTTGTTGAGTTCCTTGCATGATGAGGAATATGAGACTTTCGTCCTTACTCTTATCAATGGGAAGGCATCTCTTTTATATAGTGAGGTCACTGCTGCACTTGTGAACTATCAGCTTCAAAAGAAAGATAAGGAGTTTACAAGTGACACAGTAGCAGAGGCGTTGGTCGCAAGAGAGAAGAATCCAAACCGAAAGAATTAGAAGTCACAGTCTAGAGTAGGGCATCCTACAGTTGGAAAAGATCAGTGTGCTTATTGCAAGGAGACTGATCATTGGAAAAAAGATTGTCCAAAGCTCGATGAATGGATGAAGAATAAGCAGAAGGGAAAAGGGAAGCAACCATCATCAGAAGAAAATGTCGTTATATTGGATGATAATATTTCTGATACTTCTATTTATTCGCTTTCTATCAGTCCTACAGGTAGCTATTCGGAGGAATCCGAGTGGATTTTGGATAGTAGTGTGATCTATCATGTGTGTCTTAGAAAGGAATGGTTCTCCAGTTTTGAGAAGCTGGATAGTGGTGTGGTGTACATGGGTGACAATCATGCATGCCAGATCCTTAGGATAGGAAGAATTCGCATCAAGATGTTTGACGGGACAGTTAGGGAGTTATATGGTGTGAGATATGTTCCTTCCTTGAGGAAGACCTTGATCTCAATTGGAGCTTTGGTTGGAGAGGGTTAAAGGTTCATGTTGGGGACATGGTTCTCGAGATTGTGGAAGACTCTTTGATTGTGATGAAATGCGTCAGGAGGAATAACATGTACTATTTGATTGGAAGTTCGGTGACGGGTAGAGAGCTGGCGACTTCTGTTGATTCGACTAGACTGCGACATTTGGAGCTTAGTCATGTTAGCCCTTTTGTTTTGATGATATTGTAACAAATAATTTACTACTAATGTTGTTTATCTAGTATTTATGTTTTCTTATTTATTATAGACAAATAATGTGTTGGAGGATGGATGGAATCAAGCATTCACGATCATATCCAATTGGGGTTGGTGGGAATATCGGTATGAATCCTTACAATTCAAGTTGAAGATCCAAGTTAAAGCTTCATCCATAAGTTTATCAAGTCAAGCTATATTGAAGACATTCAAGCTTTGGTATATTGTTTATAGTGTTTGTTGTATAGATTTATACTTATGTGTTAATACTTCAAGCTCATATTAATCACACACACGTATTTATTGATTTTATCAAAATATAGATGTTTTTGTGAAAACATTGTTTTATTAGTTTATAGACTTCAATATCAGTTTATATATATTTTATTAAGTCTATAAAATTATTTTATAAAGTTTCAAAAAAAATTTAAATCAAAATGACAAAAACAAGTGTTTCATGTTTTCATGTTTTGACTAAGTTTTTCAAAACGATAATATTTTACAAATGTGAAGTATAATTCTAAAAATTCTTTTTGTAACATATTTATTATCATGTTTACAATCATTTTTCAAAGTTTTATATTTTTTGGAATTTATTTGCTATTTTTAAAGGTACTTCAAAGTTTAGTTTTTCTGTTTAAATCAGGTTGAAAACCTGTTATCAGTCAACTGATCAGTCGACTGATGAAAATACCTGAAATCATCAAAAAGTCTCTGTTTCTTATTAAGTTGACTAATTAGTCAACTAATGAGGTCATCAGTTGACCGACGAGATCATCAGTCGACTGATAACCTCACAACGGCTAGTTTTGTACAATTTCTAGATTTTTGGTTTTTGACCAGTTTACAAAATAAATTATTTATCTCAAATAGGAAGTGATATTTACAAAATTGTTTCTCTAACATATTTACATACATGTTTATAAACTTTCTTCAAAATTTCATGATTTTTGGAGTTGATTTACTGTATCAAATTGATTTTACAAAATTGGGTGTTTTAGTAGTTTTTAGAAACTGTAATATATGTGTTTAAATAATTATTTCTCATAAATGGAAAGTTATATTTAATAAATTCTTTCTTTAACATACTTTTCTATATGTTTAGATACTTCTCTCAAAATTTCATGATTTTTAGAGTTAATTTATTGTTTTTAATTAATTTTACAAAACCAGATACGTAAAATTCTAGAACTCTGTCAAAATCTGAAACTGTCTGCTTTAGTTCTGGTCGACTGACCAGTCGACTGATGAGGTCATCAATAGACTTATCAGTCGACCGATGGCATGATAACTGCTAGTTTTCCATAATTTTTAGTTTTTATTTTTTTGTCTTTTTGTGATATTTTCTCTTGGTTTTTGGGGTTGTTTCATGAGCCTATATATACCCAATGCCCTCATACTTCTGAGGCTACTCAAGAGAATGTTGTAAGAGAGTTTTACAAGGGTTTAAAAGTTTGTTTAAGTTTGGTTTAAGTTGGTTTAAAAAGCTTTTAAGCATTTTTTAAGTTTCGGTTTGTGAAGATAATTTCACAAAAGCTAGATGAGATCATCCATTGGTGTTTAAGCATTCAACTCTTCTCCTTCTCTCTTGTTATCATATAGAGAAGTTTTCTTAAACTCAATCTAGCTATTTTATATGTTTAATTTTCATTTCCATTAAGCTAGAATTTATTTGAGTTTAGTTTGATTTAATTTATCTCTTTGTTCACACACAACCTATTGAGCTTATTATATTTATATTCATAGTATAATTTGGAGTTGTGGGTTCGTGACTGAGAGTGTGAGCTTCATTATGTTCTCATCCTAATTTAGAGAACAACCATTTGTTGTAGTATGCTTAATTGTGATATTACTTTGTAATACACTTGTACGCCGAGAGAAGTGTGTGGTGAGAGACGAGATCGTCCCAAGAGGAGTGGGGTAGGTAGTAATGCCTAGAAATAGGTTATAATTCCTAACACTTGGGGGAGACACGGGCTAGAGACCAACACTTAGAGGGTGTAAAGTGGGATTGCAAGAGTGTGAGATTGTAAAGTTTTTGATGAACTAGAAAACCGAGTGTGAGGTATAAACATTATTCGGGTGAGCGTAGAAAACCCGGTTGTAATAGTAGAGATCTCCTCAAGGTGAGGAGCAGAGACGTAGGTCGTGGGGACCGAACTCCGTGATCATATCATTTGTTTGCGTTTGTCATTGACGTTCTTTTATATTCGTGCTTATCATTTATATCACTTTTGTCAATTTCTTGTTGTTTATATTGCCCTATCACTTTAATAGTTTGTTTACCCTTGTGTTACTTGTATAACCTTACATATATATTTGTAATATATCATTCTTACTAGGATATATTTGTTAATAAGTTTTTAATTGGCATAAATCAGATTAGATTAGCATAAACCCTATTTACCCCCCTCTAGGGTTCTTTCTAGTGGTATTAGGGTGTTTTCAATTAGTATCAGAGCTTGGTGCTATTTGATTTAAGGTTTAATCGCCTTGAGTTAAAGATCTAAGTTATCTTATTGTGCCAATCTAGTTTTGATTGCATTTATCTTGCTTGTATATATTCATATATATATCATGAATATAGATGATGCATTTTGTTTAGGCTATGATCCAAATATTGCTCTAAAATATAGAAATTTCCCTTATGATCAATGGTGCTCTAGATTTAAAATATTTATTGAATCTAAAAATATCGATTTATGGGAAGTTATTGATTGTGCTTATATTGTGCCCACGTTGGAGAAATTCAAGTAGAGTAAACATGATAAAAAGATGTCTACAATGAACAAGTTAGTGTTAGAATTCTTGCATAATGCTTTTGAACCATGTATTTCTAATAAACTTGCTCATTTTGATAGTGCTTATACTATATAAAAACTTTTTGAAGCACATCAAGGAGACTTGGAGGAGATTCGACGCGTTATGGCAGAATCAACTTCAAGTGATAGTGGAGCATCATGCACACATCCACTAGGGGATAACCCTAGTACGGTAACCGATTCGGAATCCGATAGTGATATATCCATTAATGAATTTGCTTGTGCATATGAAAAGTTAATGCATGCCTATACTAAATTGCATAATAATTTTATGGATGTTAAAACCAAGCATATTAGTTAAAAATCCGATCATGAGTCACTAGCTTCCAAACTTGATATAATTGTTAAACAAAACGCTATTTTGAAAGAAAACAATGATTTATTGAGTTTGGAAAATGAAAAGTTGACCTATTCTTTTGCTAGCTTAACTCATGCTAATAAATATGCCATGTTAGAAGTAGAATGCATTAGAAATGAATTTGATTCTTTTAAGAATAACCATACATGCTCTACTTCTATTATCAATGATGTTGTGACCAATAATGAATTGAATCTTGTGAAAAACCACATATCATGCTTAGATTCAACTTTAAACACATGTATTGATAATCATAAGAGACTTATGGACAAGTGTGCTAAATCTAGTGCTACAAATTCTAAATCACCTGCACACTATGCACACTGTATAGCAAAGTTTACATGGCCTTGGTAAGATTATTTGGCAATGGGTAGAAACACTTGAAATGGCTACAAATCAAAAGGTATACCTCATGAAATCCTAAATTGTAACCAAAAGTCGAGGATTATAACTCATGAAATCGTAAATTTTGGACAATGTCTTTGCTAATGGTTCTGAATGACTAAAATTGGCTAAAAATCATAAGGTATAGCTCATAAAATCATGAATTTTAACCTCCGCGAAATTATTTGTCAATAGATTAAAATGACATAAAATGGTCACATATCATGGGTTACGGCTAAAGAAATCATGAATTTCGCCCTCTGAGAAGTTATGCACCAATGAGTCAGCATGACTGAAAATGGCAAAAATTATCGGTTATAGCTTATGAAATTATAAATTTTAAACTCCGCAAAATTATTGTGACGCCCCCATTTTCACACATGGTTGCAGTCTAAGGTGAACCTAGAGATGTCAAACCTACCATGCACCCATACTGTGCAATAACATGTTTCACCATCACAGTAATATCACTCTAGTAGAATCAAATAATAATAGTGCAGGTACAAGCAGATGTAAAAAAGATAAAAACAAGAAATGAAATATATGGAATAGATGACTAACAATACGAGTAAACAAATCTCAATTGAAGTGAAAGAACATGCATCCAATAATCTGAAATAAGAAGTAAGTAATCTCAAGTACAAGAATCAACTAAAAAATATATATAAACTTTCAGCCTCTAAAATAAAATACAAGTCTATAGATCGACTAAAATCATAATTAAACAATTGTGGAGCATAAACTACTACGAATAAACAACGGCAGCTATGCTGAAAGTCTGTCAACCTGCGGCTCTCCAAAACTCTGATCTGCTGTCTGAAAAGAAAGAAAATCAAGAGCATCAGAGCGCTAGCAAGAGCATCTCCATCCACCCCCAAAGGAAAGGCTACTACATATGATAGAAGCTCTACCTAATATGCATAGTCTACCTAAACCATTTACCCTGTACTAATTGGGGTTAATATTTAGAAATCCACAACATGAGATCAATACGTCGAGCGAAATAATCCAAAGAAGGAAACCCTCATATATATTCCCATGTATCTTAAATTGTGAATCACTAAATATCAATTCCAAAACTAAGAATAAAAGAATAAAGGAATGCAATACTAAAATGTTAACCAAACAAAGTCATGTATGTCAACCAAACATCTCACGCTACCTTTGGGTAGGTGTAAAACCCCAAAAATTTAAATATTTTATGATAAATAATAATAATTTTGTTATACATTAATAAAAAACATATTGTGATGTTTGAGTATGCTAGGAATTAATTTGAGATCAATTCAATGTATATATGTATATATGAGTGCAAATGCACAAAACATGCATGATGTATAAATCTGAAAAATAATGACTAGTGGAGAGATTTTGTATTTTATATACTGATACATTATGAATTTATAAAACCTTAAAAGACCAAGGTTGTAGGTCTCTTCAGCAGCTTTCCAACAAATCTTTGATCACCTCATTCTGAGGTCGGATACGAAAGTTACAGTTAAAATACCAAAGAGTATATTTCTAGTCAGACTTTTCAGTTTCGGGTTTTGGGCTGTATTTATTCGGGTTTGCTGTCATATATATACATGTTTATACAGAAAAAAACACCTCTTTTCTTTTGTATTCCAAACCCTAGTAGCCCCTCTCCTCCTCTCTCAAACCCTAGCCCTAAACTTGAGTTCTCGGGAGAGTTTCATGAGGCGAAAAGCAAAGAGAAGGCGAGATTTGTGGCGTTTGGCATCAAGGGATCGTTTGCTGATTATTTCAGGGGGTTGTGCACATGAGAAGGTAAGATTATCTGCATCCAAACCCTTTCATTAATAAAGATTAGACTTTTAATGGTTAAAGTGATGTTTTTATGGTAAAGTTTAACCCGACATGATAAAATTTAGATTTTTGATGATAATTCTTTAAACCATGATAAATCTATAATAATTTCTTGCTATTTATGATAGAAATATGATCATGATCATTAGGGTTATTCATAATTTCATTTTTAATTTATTAATCATGATTAAACCATGTTTAAACCCTAATTTGGCAATTAATGATATTTTATGTTGATTAGAGATGCTTAAAACCCTAGGTTTTGGGTAAAACAAGATTTGAAAACATGGAGAAACAATTGTTACATCGGTTTCAAGTTTCATACAAGTATATTTATATTAATTTTGTCGATAACTAGGGTTCTTGTAAAGAATTTGATTATTTGGGTTGTTAAACTTGATTAGGTTAAATCAAGTTTAAGTAAATCATGAGATATTTTTCTGATATGTAGAGATAAAGTTTTCATCTTGTTATATGATTTATAAATGACAAAATTTATGTCTTTGATGAGTTAAAATTTCTGCAAGTTCAAAACCTGAAAACCTGTTATGCTTCTGTGCGATCGACCGTCGCGATGGACGCGACGGTCGACCGTTGGACGACGTTTTTGTGCATGAAGCTCTTTGTTTTTGCATGGTCGACCATGATGGATGCGGCAGTCGACCGCTGGGCAATATTTTGTGTAATATCTTTCTCCTCATTTCACGGTCGACCGTGATGGTCGCGGCGATCGACTGCTGGACTATTTGTGCATGTGCATGTTGTTTACATGCGTTTGTGTGATCGGCAAGTTGTTTGGGTTATCTGGTATTTTAATATACTGTAAATTGTGTATTCTACACATGAGTTAATTATGGACATGAGTTTAGGATTCACTCATCGAGGCACAAGTGTGAATAGTATATATGTATTTTACTTACATCATTTATTTGTATTACACTCATCATATGCGGTCATCGTGTTGGACATTTATCTATTGTGGCTCATGTGTTGGACCTTAATCATATGCAGTTCTCGTGTTGGACATTTACCTATTGCGGCCCATGTGTTGGACCTTAATCATATGCAGTCCTCGTGTTGGACATTTACCTATCGCGGCCCATGTGTTGGACATTAATTATATATCGTCCTCGTGTTGGACATTTATCTATTACAATCCATGTGTTGGACATTCATCATATATAGTCCATGTGTTGGACACTTATTCGAGTTGTCTTATCTAATATGTAGCAGGTGAAGTCCATGTGTTGGATACGTATCTGATATCTGTCACGGCACCTTTGATATGGTTTGAGATGGAGTTGTCTTTTCTTATTGCTCCATGTAGTAGCTTTTGGATTTGGTATTTAGCTATTCACAATTTGAGCTAACGAGATATTCAATACACCTATGCTCGTGTTATAGATTTCTAAATATCAACATTTATTTATTCAGAGTAGATGATTACTTATATGTATGTATTAACAAGTATTTTCCTTATATAGGGGAAAATAATCTAGGTAGGCTATGCTTAATAGATAGAGCCTCTACTTCATTTAGTAGCCCTTCCCCGGGGACGGATGGAGGTAATCTTGCTAGCGCTCTGACGCTCTTGTTGTTATCTTTTTTATTTTATTTTATTTTAACTTTCAGGTGGCTCAGAGCATCGAAGGGCCGCAGGATGGATGAGTTATTGCATAGTCGTCGTCACATGAGTTACTAGTAGAGACTCAATAGTAGAGTTATTTCCATTCGAACATTAGAGTTTTGTATCACATTTTGTAAAGGCTATGAGCTTTAGTTACATTTTCAGCTGTTTCATGTCGAGACATATTTATTTATTTCGGATGTCGGATGTATTCCAGATTATTCAATGAGGCATGATTTATTTATGAGATACTCCTTTCTATATCATGTTTGTTGTAGTTATTTCTTTTCTTTTACCTGTTTTTGTACCTATACTTTACTTTGATTCCACTAGAGGATACTACTGTGATTGGTAAAACTTGTTATTGCACAGTGTGGGTGCATGGTAGGTTTGACTTCTCTGGGTTCACCTTGAACTACAGCCATGTGTGAAAACAGGGGCGTCACAACTTCTAGAGCTATAACCCATGACTCTTAGCCATTTTTAGTTATTTCAACAAATTGGCAATTAGATTTAGGGAGGCCAAAATTTATAATTTCGTGAGCTATAACTCATAAATTTTTGCTATTTTTAATCATTTCGGCTCATTGGCAACCAATTACGTAGAGGCTAAAATTCTCGATTTTGTGATCTATAACCCAAGATTTATGGCCATTTTTAGTCATTTGTAAGCATTGGCAAATAATTTCTTAGAGCCAAATAATGTACATTTTTTGGCTATTTTTAGTTCTTTGCACTTGTTAGCAAATAATTTTGCTTACGCCGAAATTTATGATTTCAAGAGCCATAGCCCCATGATTTTTAGCAATTCTCAGTGCTTATGACTTGGCTACAAATCAGTTTGTTGGAGAATAAAATTCATGATTTCGTGAGCTATAGTCCATGAATTTTGGCTATTTTAGTCATTTTAACCACTGGGAAAATAATTCTGGGGAGGCTAAAATTTATGATTTCGCGAGCTATAACTCAAGATTTTTTTATCATTTGTAGTCATTTCAACCCACTAAAAAATAATTATGCCAAGGCCAGACTTCATGATTTTGTGAGCCATAACGCACAAGTTTTGGCTTGTTTTAGTCATTTCTACACATTGGCAAATAATTTTACAAACGGCAAAATCCACGATTTTATGAACAACAACTAATGAATGTTGGCATTTTAGTCATTTCGGCCAGTTGGCTAATAGTTCAGTTAAGGTCAAAATTTAAGAATTTTTGAGCTATAATTCACGATTTTTTCCATATTTAATTGCTTCAACCAATTATCAAACAATTATGTGGAGGCTGGAATGCAAAAATTCATGAGTTGTAACCAAATTTTTTTTTACCATTTTTATCGTTTTGACCAGCGACAAATAATTTTATGGAGGCAAATAACCCACGATTTTTGGTCATTTTAAATTATTTCTACTTGTTGGCAAATTATTTTGTTACGGCCAAAATTCACAATTTTGTGAGTTATAACCCACATTTTTTAACAGTTTTAGTATTTTCAACCCATTGGAAAGAAATTTTGCGGAAGGGAAAATTTATAATTTCCTAAGCTATACGATATAATTTTTGGCCATTTTAGTTGTTTTACCTTGCTGGAAAATAATTTTGGGGCATAAAAATCCACAATATCATCAGCTATGACTAATGATTTTCTGTCAATTTTGGTCATTTGAAACGTTGGTAAATAATTTAGTGGAGGCTAAAATTTACAATTTCATAATATAACTCACTATTTTTTGATATTCTTAGTTATTTTGACTCGTATACAAATAATTACGCAGAAGCCAAAATTCACGATTTCATGAGCTATAACTCATTATTCTTTGCTATTTTTTCTTATTTTGACCCGTTAGTAAATAATTTCTGGGAGGCAAACCCTTAATTTTTAACCATTTTTATTCATTTCTACCTATTGGCTGATAAATTTGCGAAGGCCTAAGCTATAACTCACAATTCTTTGCCATTTTGAATTGTTTTAGTTGGTTGACCAATAATTATGCGAAGATCAAAATTCACTATTTCCTAGGCTATAACCCATGATGTCTGGCCATTTTAGTCCCTTCTACCCCTTGACAAATACTTTTCTAAAGGGGCCAAAATTCTTGATTTGTGTATTATACGTTCTAATATTTATCTATTTTTAGTCATTTGACCCATTGGCAAATAGTTCAATGGTGGCCGAAATTCATGATTTTTTTACCAATAACCCACTATTTATGGCTATTTTTAGTGGTTTCGACAAGTTGGCAAAATTTTGTGGAGGCAAAATTTTTATGATTTTGTGAGCTATAACACTTTTTTTATCATTTTTAGTCATTTTAACACATTGCCAAATAATTACATATATGCCACAGTTCATAATTTCGTAGGCTATAACCAATGGTTAATGGCTATTTTTAGTTATTTCGACTAGGTCGCAAATAATATTGAGGAAGCTAACATTCACGATTTAATAATCTACAACTCAAAATTTTTTGTTATTTTTATTTGTTTTGACTATTTCAAATGTGAATGCCAAAATTGACTAATTTGTGAGTTATAGCCCATAATTTATTATTATTTTTAAATGTGTCGACAAGTTTGATGAATAATTTTTTGGAGGTTAAAATTTACGATTTTGTTAGCCCATAATTTATGGCCATTTTTAATCATTTCGACAAGTTGATAAATAATTTTGTGGATGCTAAAACTCCTGATTTTGTGGGCTTTAACCGATGATGTTTGACCATTTTAAGTTATTCTGACTTGTTGGCAAATAAATTTACGGAGACCAAAATTACTTTGTGAGCTATAACCCACGACTCTTGACCAGTTTTAGTTATTTTAACATGTTGGCAATTAAATTTGGGGAGGCCAATATTCATAATTTCCTGAGCTATAACTCATGAATTTTTGCCATTTTTAATTATTTCGACCCATTGGCAAACAATTATACAGAAGCTAAAATTCACGATTTTGTGAGCTTTAACCTATGATTTATGGACATTTTTAGTCATTTGTAAGCATTGGCAAATAATTTCTTAGAGCCAAATAATGTACATTTTAGCCATTTTTTGTTCATTCTACTTATTAGCAAATGATTTTGCATACACCAAAATTTACGATTTTAGGAGCTATAGCTAATGATTTTTTAGCTATTCTTAGTGTTTACGACTTGAATGCAAATCATTTTGTGGAGGGAAAAATTCATGACTTCATGAGTCATAGCTCATGATTTTCGGCCATTTTAGTCATTTTAATCACTTGGAAAAAAAATTGGGGAGGCTAAAATTCATGATTTCTTGAGTTGTAACTCAAGATTTTTGACTATTTTTAGTCGTCTTGACCCACTAGCAAATAATTATTCAGAGGCCATATTGCATGATTTTATCATTTATACCCATTAGCAAATGATTTTGTGTAGGGCATCGCGATTTTGTAAGCAATAACTCATGATTTTTGGCATTTTAGTCACTTTTGGCTAGGTAAGTGTAGGCGTCAAAAATTACCTATAGGTTCCTGCACGCAGCTCGAGATAAAGAGAAGACGATGAACGTCATTATTCAAGTCAGAGAGGATTATCTAAGTCAAATAAGATCATCCAAGGCTAAAAAGAAGCGAAGCAACACAAGTAAAACATCAAAACGTGTGAAACAACGGAGCAAATACAATCAGAAGGGCTCAAAGTAGCTCGCACACATGCGGGTCACCTCGAGCTAGCTCGCACAAAGAATTAAAATTTAGACCATGATGCAATTCGAATCTAACAAGTTCAAAAAATAAAAGTTGTAGTTCTCTTTGCTATATTTCCAACGTATCTTGAATCACCTCAATCCGAGGTTAGACGAGAGAATTAAAGCTAAAATACCATGCAGGTCACCTTGAGGTGACTCGCACACATGCGGGTCACCTTGAAGTGACTCAATAAGGAATTAAAATTTTAACCATGATGTGATCCGAATCTAAAAAATCTTAAAGCATAAAAGTTGTAGGTATCTTTATCAGCTTTCTAACATATTTTTAATCACCTTATTCTAAGGTCGTACGAGAGAATTAAAGCTAAAATACCGTGTAGGTCACCTTGAGGTGACTAACACACATGTGGGTCACCTTGAAGTGACTCTCACAAAGAATTGAAATTTCGACCATGATGTGATTTGAATCTAAAAAATATTAAAAGACAAAAGTTGTAGGTCTCTTTACCAGATTTTTAACGTATCTTGAATCACCTCATTCTGAGATTGAAAGAGAGAATTAAATCCAAAATACCGTGCGGGTCACCTTGAGGTGACTGGCACACATGCGGGTCACCTTGAAGTGACTCGCACAAAGAATTAAAATTTCTACCATGATGTGATTCGTGTTTGCAGAGAAAATTGATTGTTTCATTGCGGGATTCATTACAAACTTTAGACGTTTACAACGAAAACAAAAATTAGTCTTTTTATAAGACCTTTACACAATGAAAACAAAACAAAAGTACAATTTTCTTCAAACAACGCAGAGATTATTTATCGGTCTTCTGCTTGCGTGGGATCTTGGCCTGTGACGGGGATGTTGATATCCGTGGACCACCGTCTTGGCCTGTGACGGGGATGTTGATATCCGTGGACCACCGTCGATCAGATCTGATTACTGAAAAATCGGGTAGAGCTTCGTTGATTCGTAAAGGAATCAAGAAACCGTAGCGCTTATCTCAGCAACGGCGAGATAATTGCTCTTCTTAAGATTATCGCAACGGGATAATCTTAAGGAATGGACCCGGGGAACTGTAGATCTGACAAGCTCCTCTTCTTTATGCCGACGAACTCGATCCGATCTCTCCTCCTCCTCCTCTCTAAAATTCGTGCACTTTTGATCTTCAATCCGGCAGGACTTTGCCAACGCTCAAGAATTCCAGATCTGAAAAAATGAAGCCACTGGGGCTGTATTTATAGGCTCCAGGGAATCCAGGCGGTTAAAACCGCATAACCATCAAAAATCTAATTTTTAGGGCCCAGGACACCCTTGGGTGTCTCGGCGAGGATGGAGGCACCCTTGGGTGTCTCAGCGAGGATGGAGACACCCTTGGGTGTCTCGGCTCGGGCCGAGACACCTTAGGGTGTGTCCCACTGTGCCGAGACATCTTGGGGTGTCTCGGTTGGGCCTAGACACTTCGGGGTGTCTTAGCTTAGGCTGAGACAGTCCGTTTTGCGCGTTTGTCCATTTCTTCCGTAACTTCTTCATCCGAACTCAGATTTGAGTGATTCAAAGTGCGTTCGAAAGCCGGCGAGGAGATCTATAAGCTTCAATGACTGGACCATTGTGGATTAAACTGGGATATGAGCGGAGTTTTACTTTTTGTAAGCGACGCGGGGCTCCCGATCAGTTCGTATCCTCGTTATTCTGAAGCTCCATCGCTTCACATAGTTCGTCGATTCACTTCAAGTGTTCGTCAACATCAATCAAGCTCCTGTGACTTGGATAGTGATGTTCATCATCTTCTCTTAGCTTCGAGCTGTTCGTGGAGACCTATAGGTAATTTTCAATGCCTACAGATACCCCCTCCAAAGCGTTCCAGTCTTGTTTCTTTTATATAAGAGGCTAGAATACTTTGGATATGATTGGTTCAGCCTTCGGTCAGCGTAAAGGACCTGTAGTTAGCTTTAATTCTTGACTCCTTCGATTTTCAGTCTATTCGATATTTTGACGAATAGCTGAAGTCCTTCCGGCGCTACCTTCGATTTTCAGTCTATTCGATATTTTGACGAATAGCTGAAGTCCTTCCGGCGCTACGTTTATCGTCTGGCCGTCGTCGAAGTCTCGAATCTAAAACTGATGAGTTGAGTTTGGCTCGTGTCGTTGAGTTGACTTAGAACTGACTATCTCTATCGCATCGTGCTGACTTAGGGTTTCAGATCGTCATATGCTGACTTTTTGTCACAACGCGTTGACCAGCGTTGACCTAGGGTTACGCGTTGACCGGCATTGACCTTAGGGTTTAGATCGTCGTACGTTGACTTTTTTTTATCGCAATGTGTTGACTGGCGTTGACCTAGGGTTACGCGTTGATCGGCGTTGACCTAGGGTTTCGGATCACCCAACGTTAACTTTTGGTCGCAACGCGTTGACTGGCATTAACCTAGGGTTACGCGTTGACCGGTGTTGACCTAGGGTTTCGGATCACCCGACGTTGACTTTTGGTCGCAACGCGTTGACTGACGTTGACCTAGGATTATGCGTTGACCGGCGTTAACACAGTTTATACTCGTATGTTTGCTGGAGTCTACACAGTTTAAGCTCTTAAGGTATTAGAGCATGGCGGTCCCAAATATCGGGCTACAGGACCAACTGTTAAAGCTGATTCATCTGCATGTATAGATCTTATCCTAAAGTTGTTGGATGCTCAAGTCACGAGACCAACTAATGGAGCTGGTGCGTCAATGACTCGCATTTATAGAATTTTTTTGGCAAATTCTCAACCATCAACGGGTTTGATGAGCATTTACCGACTACCGTTTGAGTCGGGCTAGCATGCAGATTGTTTAGATCCGTTCTGCACATAACGTTGTGCTAAAAGAGTTAACTCTTTTAGTGCTACGATATTGAATACGTAGACTTCGTCTTTCTCACGGGAATAGACTACCCGGCAACGTGTGTTAGATGTAGACTTAGCATTTTTGGCAAATCCTCAGCCATCAACAGATTTTATGTGCCTTTACCGACTACCGTTTGAGTCGGGCTAGCAAGCGGATTGTTTAAATCCGTTCCAAATGTGACGTTGTGCTAAAGGAATGAACTCCCTTAGACTTGATGCTACGACTTCGAATACGTAGACTTCGCCATTGTTACGGGAACAGGCTACCCGACAACGCGTGTTAGGCGCTGACTTATCCTTACTTAGGATTCAGGATAAAAGTCCCCAGACTCGGATTCTGATGTCTTCTTCAATCGGTAAAAGACTAAACCGGCAACGCGTGTTAGGCGTTGGCTTATCCTGCTTAGGCTTCAAGATAAAATTCCCCATGCGTGTGAGGCACGGATTATGGTGTTATTGATAACAACCTGCCACAATGTTGAATATGTGGTCTTTTATCCTTTTTACGGTCAAAGACTAACCGGCAACGCGTGTTAGGCGCTGACTTATCCCTACTTAGGCTTCAGGATAAAATTTCCCAGACTAGAATTCTGGTGTCTTCTTTAATCGGTGAAAGACTAAACCGGTAACACGTGTTAGGCGTTGACTTATCCCTACTTAGGATTCGGGATAAAATTCCCCGTGCATAAAGTGCGCGGATTAGAAGTTAAGAATTGTGTCTTTTCTCAGGGTAAAGACAAAACCGATGCTGGAGAGGAAGAATTTTATATTCTATCTCTATGTCTTGTTTAGGGTAAAGACGGACCAGAAAATGGAAGAGGAAGAATTTTATATTCTATCTCCCACCACTGAAGAGGAAGAATTTTATATTCTATCTTCAGTTGGAAAGGAAACTCGAAGTGGGATCTCCACCCCCAGAATCCGAAAAGATGAAACTAGGAGTGGGATCTCCACTCCGAGAATCGGAGAAATTCAAACAACTCTAACTTTTATAGGATTGGTTGCTTGATCCAAGAAAAGATTTCCTTATTTATTGAGGGAAAATTCCAATTTCGACCCTAACTTTTATAGGTTTGGTTGAAAAAAAAAAGATGAAAGTCTTTCGTTTATCGAAAGGGATGACTCGATCTTTGTCCTAACTATCTGTAGGTTTGACTAAGTGAGTGTTTATCGAAAGGGATGACTCGATCTTTGTCCTAACTATCTGTAGGTTTGACTAAGTGAGTCTAGAGACAATCCTAACTTTTATAGGTTTGATTGCTCAAATTGAAAGTGGACCTCTCGTTCATGGAAGAAATCGAGAGGAGAATCTGGTTATGGTCCTAACTTTTATAGGTTTGACCAAGGAAGCAGTGGAAGTGGGGGTTTGAGACAATCTTACCTTTTATAGGCTTGATCGTTCAATTTGAAAGTGAACCTCTCGTTCATGGAAGGAATCGAGAGGGGACTTTGGTTGTGGCCCTAACTATAGGAAGGTTTGACCAGGTAGACAGTGAGAGTGGGAGTACAAATCACAACGAGAGTGTTGACTCATACAAATCACAGTAGGGGTTTAGTGTTTATCACTTTATTCGTAATGATCGGGTTATCCCTAAGAAAATTACATATAGCATTCTTCCGGAAACTTCCCATTACATGAATCATCCACCCCCAGCTTCCTTCTTGGAACTGGGTCCGACTTTGTACTCCGTTACATGACCGGGTTATCCTTAAGAATATTAGCGTAACATTCTCCAGGAACTTCCCATCAACGGTAGGAAACAGCTTAGACTCATATATCTATTGGAGTATCGGAAGGAGCAGTTTATACTCTTATACTTGTCGGAGTCATGAGAAGCAGTTTATACTCGTATACTCTTCGGAGTGGTGCCGTTCTCATTTGGCTTATCCCAGCGTTATGACGCCGGCTTTAACCAAGGTTTGGATGCTATTCTTTAAAGTAAAGCAAGCCTTGGTGGGATGAAGGATCCTCCTGTGGTACACGCAGTACTTTGGATCCGCAGTATTGTCAGCTTCCTCCTGATTCGTGATGGGTGGCAGCTTGATTTTGTTGTTTTCAAGAAGGGTTTTGAAGATGGCTGGAACGTCTTCGTCTTTGAACGAGTACTCTTTTTTGGAGCCTTGGATTTGAATTCTTCTGCTGTCTTCGGAGCTGCTATTATGACGTTTGATTAACGTCAACAACTGTTGTAGGTGCCTTCCCTTCATCATGGGACACGAGACTCGAATTCAGAGGGTTAACCATCGGTTGGTTTCTTTCGACCTTCCTCCTTCTGAGGAAGCGTTCGGCTTGTTCTCCACGCACCTTCAACTCTTTCCAGGTATTGAGCGGCTCTACTCCCATAACGTCCAAGATGTTAATGAACAAGTTGTTATGACAAGTCTGCAAGACGAATTCCTCCGTGACGGGATCCTTGCAGTTCATTGCCTGATTGCGGAAGCGTTTGATGAAGGTATCCACCGACTCTCCGTCTTTCTGTTTCTCATCGAAGAGTGTCCTGATTGACACCTCGGCGTCATCCTCAAAGAAATGAGAGAGAAACATGCTCTTCGGGTCCTCCCAGCTGTTGATACTTCCAGGTTTGAGACGGCGGTACTAATCGAAGGTAGGCCCGCGAAGGGTGCCAACGAATGACCGAACCATCAAGGCTTCATTGCCGGAGATCATACCCAAGTAGGACTTGAAGTAGATCAGGTGCTGAGAGGGCGAGCCCTTCCCATCGAATGGCGTGAAGTTGATCAGGTTGAACTTTACCGGATACGGGATCGAATCCCACTTGCTTGGGTAGGGAGACAGAATACCGGCTTTTTTTATCCCTTGAGCAGACATCAGCGCGTTGATTTTGCTCTCGAGGTCTTTTATCTTTTCATCCTCGCTCGTATCCTGTTTTGGACAATTTTCGAGAGGAATAATGCGACCACCCCCAGCATTATCATCTTCGATGGAACCACCCCTAGTGTTGTTGTCTTTAGTGGGTCCATCCCTAGCGTTTTGGTCAACAGGAGGGTTTTCAGCATTAATACGTTCATTCACATCTGAATCGCTACCTAGTTGGTTAGCAAGGTTGTGACGGCTGGATTCACCGAATTGATTGGATAGAGCCCGAATTTGTTGGTCATGCTCTTCCCTCATCCGCATCATGGCCATTTTCATTTCGAACTTGAAGTTCTCTTTTTGCTTGGCCAAGGCATCCTCAACCATTTTGGCTACTTCCTCGATGTTAATCATAAACACCTCATGAGATTGTCCGGGACTGGATACGGTGGCCTCTGAAGCAACTGCCGAGCAAGCGTTTGACGCTTCATCATCCGAAGATAATCCTTGATTCATCCTCTGATAGTCCTTTTGTCTAACGGTTTCTGACCGTAACCGAGTTATACGTTGGTATATGTCCGAAAAATGACGAGGACTGAAGCTTCGCGTTGACTTCCCCTTATTAGCCATATTAACTATGACTTCTAGAAGTTCGTCATCTTGCGCAGCTGGTCTTTTTCTATAGAAACACCTTGGCTTGGTCCTGGACGTTCTGGTGGAGATCCTTTCAAATACCAAGACCCTCCGTGGAACGGTCTTGGGGCAGCTACATGCTGATAATACTGCTCTGATCAATTTGGTACACGGACAGTGAGAGTCCGCTTCGCGGGTACCTCTCTTTCGAGATTTATTCGTACCCCCAGCTCGATAGTACAACTCATTGATGTTGAGGTCAGAGCAACCTATCGACTGTTTACATGAATTCTCAGGTATAACGCGTTCGTCTGTCCGACACGTTTTCATCTGAGTAAACATCACCTTGTTGGCGTATACAGGAGTCACACATTTGGAATCACATCTTTGTGAGGGTGAAACTTTAACGGGCTCCTGGTTTTCTACACGCACCCCCAAGCGGGCCGTTACAGAAATTAACTTGTTAGGAGGTCGCGTACAACCCTCAGTCTGGATGTTTGCTTGAAGTTCCTTCAACAGTCTTAAGCTTTCCTTAATAGGCGCTTTGCCTCGATCCTCGGGTAGAGCACCGATGCGATTCTTCAATGGGACTCTAGATTTGGGGAGATCTATGCTGTCATAGGGCTTCGCCGGAGGTGCGGGGGGTAATAGGAGCGGGATCTGGAGTTGACAAAGGCCGGAGAGTGACCTTGGATGCTTTTGCCTTAGGCGCTGATTTGACCTTCGACCTCCAAACTTGCTTAGATCTTGGTGGCTTTTTTACCACCTTTTCTTTCTGCAACTCCTGTGCCTTCCGTACAAGGATCCTCGTTTGCGCTAGCAGTGCGCGGCGCTTATGGATACGCTCTTCAATAGTTAAACAGGTTCGTTTGACACGAACCCATTCGTTAGTATGTTGTTGGGAGGAGGTTCCCAAAGCTGGTTACTAGAACACTTTGTGCTTTCTGAGTTTCAGATCCGCATCATAGCAGATCCCGTCAACAGGCTCCAAAGCCTTGGCAAATTGACACGTGAGATGTTGACGGTGCCTTTGACGAGCCCTCTTCGTCAGCACTGGTGCACTCTCAACGGGCAACTCCTTGACTTTCGAGGAGTTATCACAAACGTTGGATCTAGTTTCTTTGGAAGCCGGAGAGGAATCTTCCACTGCATTCGGGTTCAGATCATCAGCCTTGGTTTTTGGATCTAAAGTCACGTTCTTCGCGGCAGCGTTTTTCCTGCGTTTGCAAGAAGAAGATCTGGAGGAGGAGGAGGAAACATATTCCTCAAATTTCTGCTGGTCGAATTCGTATTTGACCTCTTCGAACACCGGGATCTTGATCGTCGGCTGCGGCACGACAGCCTCAGCAGCGAGGCTGTTGGCTCCCACTGTGGTCGCCAGCTTGTTTGCAGAGAAAATTGATTGTTTCATTGTGGGATTCATTACAAACTTCAGACGTTTACAATGAAAACAAAAATTATTCTTTTTATAAGATCTTTACACAATGAAAACAAAACAAAAGTATAATTTTCTTCAAACAGCGCAGAGATCATTTATCGGTTTCTGCTTGCGTGGGATCTTAGCCTGTGACGGGGATGTTGATATCCGTGGACCACCGTCGATCAGATCTGATTACTGAAAAATCGGGCAGAGCTTCGTTAATTCGCGAAGGAATCAAGAAACTGTAGCGCTTATCTCGGTAACGGCGAGATAATTGCTCTTCTTAAGATTATCGCAATGGGATAATCTTAAGGAACGGACCCGGGGAACTGCAGATCTGACGAGCTCCTCTTCTTTATGCCGACGAACTCGATCTGATCTCTCCTCCTCCTCCTCTCTGAAATTCGTGCACTTTTGATCTTCAATCCGGTAGGGCTTCACCAACACTCGAGAATTCCAGATCTGAAAAAATGAAGGCCCTGAGGCTGTATTTATAGGCTCTGGGGAATCCAGGCGGTTAAAACTGCATAACCATCAAATATCTAATTTTTAGGGCCCAGGACACCCTTGGGTGTCTCAGCGAGAATGGAGACACTCTTGGGTGTCTCGGCTCCGGGGGAGACACCCTTGGGTGTCTCAGCGAGGATGGAGACACCCTTGGGTGTCTCGGCTCGGGTGGAGAGACACCTTAGGGTGTGTCCCACTGTGCCGAGACATCTTGGGGTGTCTCGGTTGGGCCTAGACACTTCGGGGTGTCTTAGCTTAGGCTGAGACAGTCCGTTTTGCGCGTTTGTCCATTTCTTCCGTAACTTCTTCATCCGAACTCGGATTTGAGTGATTCAAAGTGCATTAGAAAGCCGGTGAGGAGATCTATAAGCTTCAATAACTGGATCATTGTGGAGTAAACTAGGATATGAGTGGTGTTTTACTTTTTGTAAGCGACGCGGGGCTCCCGATCAGTTCGTATCCTCGTTATTCTGAAGCTCCATCGCTTCACATAGTTCGTCGATTCACTTCAAGCGTTCATCGACATTAATCAAGCTCCTGTGACTTAGATAGTGATGTTCATCATCTTCTCTTAGCTTCGAGCTGTTCGTGGAGACCTATAGGTAATTTTTAACGCCTACAATTCGAATCTAAAAAATCTTAAAATACAAAAGTTATAGGTCTCTTTTTTATCTTTCCAACACATATTGAATCACCTTATTTCAAGATCGGACAAGAGAATTAAATCCAAAATACCGTGTGGGTCACCTCGAGGTGACTCGCACACATGCCGGTCACCTTGAAGTGACTCGCACCTGGAGAGTTCCCGAAATGTGTTTTTGATAGTTTTCTTAGAATTCTTTCATTCTAGAGCCTCCCCAACTGCCTTGAGGCTATTCCTAAATATGGTTAAACGGTTATTAACTAAGGGTAAGGTCAAATAATCAATTTCTATCATAAAACGCTGCATCCGAGGCCTATAAATACAAGCCTAGGACCCCTATACACGGGTGATCTAAAATTCTAAACAAGAGGACAAGCCGCTGTCAAATTGGAGAGTTAACCCACAAATTTTAGAGAGGCTAGCGAGTTCTTGGCGAGCTTTTCAGCATAGAGAGGAAGAGTTCGAGAGATCTGAAGCACGTTCCACCATTTCTTGAGATCAGACTTTATTTTGATCTCGATAAGAGTAGTAATCTCATTTTATTGAGATTATTTACTTCTATGATTATTTTCTTTATGAAGCAAGAGTATTGATCTTTTATTCCGATCAACCGGATCTGATCCGCGATGGTCCACGGATAAACCCCGGTATAGGTAAAGATCTCACGCAAACAGCGGGTGATAAACATCCTCTGTGTCTGTTTCTAGAGAGTTGTATTTTTTTTTATGTAAGAAAGTCTTATAATAAGACTAATTTTACTTTGAATCTGTAATCGATAAACGTGTAATGGATTCAGCAATGAAAATAACTTTCGACGCAAATAGTTGGCACATAGGTCCGCCAAAATTTATGATTTTCGAGCTATAACTCACCATTTTTTTCCATATTCAATTACTTCAACCAATTTTCAAACAATTACATGAAGGGCGGTCAGCTATTTTTTGTTGTTTCGAACTGTGGCAAATAATTTCATGGAGGCAAATAATCCATGATTTTTTACCATTTTAATTAATTCTACTTGTTGGCAAATTACACTATTAGGGCCAAAATTCATGATTTTATGAGCTTATAGCCCACATTTTTTTAACAATTTTTAGTGTTTTTAACCCATTGGAAAGTAATTTTGTGGAGGGAAAAATTTGCACTTTCGTAAGCTATAAAATATGATTTTTGGCCATTTAGTTGTTTTACCTTGCTGGAAAATAATTCCGGGGGCATCAAGATCCACAATTTCGTAAGCTATAACTGTGACGCTCCTGGTTTCATACATGGCTGCAGTCCAAGGTGAACCCAAAGATATCAAACATGACATGCACTCAACACTATGCATAAACATGTTTCACTGTCACAATCACTATCACTCTAGCAGATGTCAAATGTAAAGTAGTGAGGGCAAGCAGATATAAAGAATGAAAATACAAGGAACAAAATGTAGAGAAGAGATATCCAATAGTATCTATAAATATGTCCCAACAGAAGAACATAAAGTACATCTGATAAACCAAAATAAAAACAATGAGTCTCTAAAGTATAAGAGTCAACTGAAACAGTACTAATGCTCTCAGCCTCCAAAATGTAATACATTTCTAATTGATTAAAACCATAAATAGTCTACTGTGAAGTACTATCTAGCTACCTATAAATGACGGTAAACTATATTGAGTCTCCATCAACTTGTGGCCCTCCGAATCCCTAACTCGCTGCCTGAAAAGGATGGAAACAACAAGCATTAGAGCGCCAGCAAGAACATCTCCACCGTCCCCAGGGGAAAGGGGGTAAAACACATAAAATACTATATATAACATACATGCATATGTATACACATATATATGTATTATATAGCTAGTACCAAGAGGAGTTAAGGTTTAGGAACTCACAACACGAGATAAGTACGTTGAGGGAATAATCCAAACACGTAAACCCCCATATATATACCATGTATCTCAAATTGTGAGTCACTAAATATCAACTCCAAATCCTATGAACAAGTAACACAGAAATGCATCATCAATACCTCATCCAGGACATGTCATGTATATCAATCACAGTATCTCATCCTATCCTCGGTAGGTGGCACGGAAACAAATATACGATCCTCTAAAATCCTCATAAAAAGCATGTACAGTCACATATGAATGTCACAATGTTGGACTATGTCCACAACCAGTACTCCCCTGAGTCCTAGTCGTTCCAAATATGTAGAGTATAGTCGTTTGCGGAATCATGCGGCTCACGGACTAACGCACTCGGAGTGTTGTCGCTCGCAATATCATGCGGTGCACGGATAAGCGCACTCAACCACCTAAACAAAATGCATCACGGAGTGTAGTCACCCACAATCTCCTACGGTACATGGACTAACACACTTAGAGTGTAGTCTTCCATGTTCTCATGCGGTGCACGGACTTACGCACTCAAGCATCCAAAATCATTGTAAACTGAAACAATCATCACAAACACAAAACATTAGACTACGCACTCCCAAAGGCCCGTACGTGCTCAAACCCAATACGTACACTCCCATGGTCACATACATGTATCGATGTACGACTCGTACTTCATGTTTGTGACCAAATGTGAGTGGAAGATCAACATATGCAGAACAACACTAGATCAGTCGACTGTCCTTGGGGATCAGTCAATTGGTATTTGATTGGTCAGCTGATATCCCATCAGTCGACTGGGCGGTGACATACACAAACATGCACAAGTAGCAAGTCTCGATCAGTCAACCGGAACATACGTCAATTGACCGACCAGAGAGGAAACTCTAGTTTCCTGATGACCAATCGGTCGACTGATCCTTCTGATCAGTCGACTGACCCAATGGCAAATCGAAAATCAACAGACTTTACAAAAATTCATAAAACGTTAAAAACTTTCGAAAGTAAATCATGTTTTAGTTCTTGATTAGGGTATTTTAGGGTTTACACTGATATACAAAACCACAAATATCAATTTGAGGGGATCTAATAACCCTAAACATGATTATGGTTGTAAATTCATCCTGAAATAATTAAATTAGCAATATATCTCATATTAGTTTTATTTCAAATCTTAAACCCTAAATAATGAATTCATATTTAAATCTTAAACATGAATTTTGCATCATCAAGTTTTAAGGGGGGATCTCTGCACATTAATAGGTTTTTAATCCAAATAATTTAAAGGAAAAAAGTGGATGGGTTTGGAGAAGATAAACTTGCCTTTTGGATTCATTTTGATCTCTCAAACGTGAGAGAAACTCGATCCTCCTTCACAAAGTTTGTAGATCTCGCCCTCCTCTAGGTCTTTACTTCACAAATTTCCTCCAAAATCGAAAGTAGAAATTTAGGGTTTAGAGAGGGGGTGGCTATTGTAACGTGGAAGATGAAGGTGAAAAAAAAAGAATTCAGGTATATATATATATAATATATATATATAATAATATATATTATATATATATATATATATATATATACCACCGAACCCGAAACATTATAATATATAATATATATATATATATATATATAATGTGGTATATATATATATATAATGTTTGGGTTGGGTCGGGTCAATATATATAATTTTATATATATATAATATATATATATATAAATATATAATATATATATATATATATATAATATATATATATAGAGGAGAGAGAGAGAGAGAGAGAGAGAGAGAAATATGTATGCCTGCGTACCAAGCATAAATTTTGTGTTGTACTGATGTGCTACATCCCATCCACTCATTACCCATATGAATGTTCCCATATTGAATGAGTGGACGTAGATGTGACACCACACTACCAAGCACAACTTTTTATGCTTGGTACCAAGCACACCTATATCTCATATATATATATATATTATATATATATATATATATATAGATAGAGAGAGAGAGAGAGAGGAATATGTGTATGATTGGTACCAAGCACAAAATTTATTGCTTGGTAGTGAGGTGGCATCTCAAATGGGACCACATTCACATGGGTTGAATGTGCCCCCATTTAAATGAGGATGGGAATGAGACATTCACTACAACCCCAAATAATTATGCTTGGATCAAGCATACCCATTTTTCTCATATATATATATATATATATATATATATATATATATATATATATATATATTTATAGAAGAGAGAGAGAGAGAGAGAATTAATGGGTATCCTGTCATAGGGCAGGGATTTCCTCCTTGACCCCTCTAAAATCACCATGATTGAGCGATATGGGAGTGATCGCTCCGTTGAATGCATCTACATATTCTAAACCCCAACAACCAAGTTTGGGTGAACCCGTCGTCGTTTGACCCTTCATCCACTCGTATCAATTTAACGGTTTGAATGAATAGAACTTTTCACATGGCTCGATGGAGGTCAAACGACGCACGGATCACCCCAAACTTGGTTGTGTTGGGTTTTAAAATAGTAATCAAGTTCAATGGAGCGGATCATCCATAAGTCGCACAATCATATGATTTTATAGGCGTCAAGAGAAATCCCCCTCCGTATGACAAGGATACCATAATCTCATATTATATATATATAAATATATATATAATATATAATATATATATATATATATAATATATAAATATAATATATATATATAATATATAATATATATTATATATATATAATATAATATATATATAATATATTATATATATATAAGATTGACCCGATCCGAACCCAAACATATAAATCGTCAGCTAGCCACGATCGACTGATCCATGGGGTCAGTCGACCGACCCGAGCACTGATGCAACTCGATAGTTTTTATAGAAATACAAATTTATACCTATATATGTATATTCATGTCTATAGGTGTACTTTCTTCTAACCTCCTCGGATAGAATCATTGTTCGACATAAAAATTAGCTCCCGAAAATGGATTATTGTATTAATAAGAATGGCTTATTATAAACTAAGGATCAACAATTACAAAAAAAGCGAAGAGAATACTCTTCTTGTTTAACGTGGGCTCTTCGGTAGCGATATGACGCCTCTCTCGGATGCTTGCGTCGAGTTTGCTTTCCTTGGACGATCTGAACTAGGCTGTGGGCAAGCTTCGGTACGCAGTAGAAGCTTGATTGGATGAGTTCGATCAATCGAGACCAAACAAGTGCTTGTGCTTGTGGGTCGAAGATGCTATGAATTTGGTCTTCTTGAATGACATGAAGTCCGATCTCCAAAGAACAAGACTCCACAAACGGTGTGCTAGGAACAAGACAGATCTCAAGTCCAAGATGGTCTTAAGATCTCTCAAAGAGGTCAAGTCCTAAGACCCTTTCTCTATGGATGCTCATGGCCTTTTATAGAGAGGAAGGAGGGTGTAATCACTCCCTTAAATCATGTGAAGTGACCATTCCCATACTGGGTATGACCATGAGGAGAATCATGACCAATCCTTAAATCGTGGGAAGTGACTGAGTATGGCCATGAGGAGCATCATAGCCATTCCCTTAAATCTTGGGAAGTGACCTCTCCAATGCCTCAAGTGGGTGGGCTTGGCAAGATTGCGGGCGAGCTTGCCTTGTGCAGGCGAGCTTCAAGCATGTAGGCTAGCTTTCAGCTGTCAGGCGAGCTTGGCCTTTAGGCAAGCCTGGATCATGCATGCGAGCTTGGCCTTTAGGCGAGCCTGGATCATGCAGGCGAGCTTCAAGCTGTCAGGCAAGCTTGGCTGATGCAGGCAAGCTTAGCTGTTAGACGAGCTTGGCTTATGCGGGCGAGCTTCTAGCTATCAGGCGAGCTTAGCCTTCAGGCAAGCTTGGTAGGAGAGGCTATGCAGGCGAGCCAGCCTCATTCAGATGAACTTAAAGCTTCAAGCCTTTAGGTGAGCTTGTTCTTCAGGCGAGCTAAACTCCTTTGCAGGCGAGCTTGCTCTTTAAGCGAGCTCCAGAACATGCTACGAAAAACAGGTTATAACTTTCAAACCGTAAGTCGGAATTGAACAAATTATATATGAAAATGACTATCTTGATAAGACAGGGCCAACCAAACTGACTAAAGTTCTGTTTACCACCATCTATTTCACCAAATTCCCTCCGATTTGAGAGGTATCAGTGTTTTTGTCTGTTTTGTGAAGTCAAGTATTCAGGCGAACTTGACTTTCAGGTGGGGCTGACTTTGCTCAAATGGACCGTTGAGCTCTTTTGCTTGTTCCAAGTTGCTATGCAGGGATAAGAGTAATTTTTATTGCCTACAATCATACTGATAATCTCGCTCAGCTTTAACTTTTCCCTTCCAGCCGAGTTGCTAATTATGGTCACGCAACATGCCCAACTATCCGGCAACTGGGATAGTATCAGTAGGGCTTGCACTTCATCATCAAACATGATATCGACAGAGATAAGTTGATCAACAATCATGTTGAACTCACTGAGATGCAACGTGAAGGAATATCCTTCTGTCATCTTAAGGTTAAAGAGTGTCTTTATGAGATACACCTTGTTTGCAGCTGACAGTTGCTCGTACATCTTTGCAAACTCCTCCATAAGCCCCACAATCGTCTTCTCCTTCAATATATTATAGATATCTGATTTTGCGAGCGATAACTGGATCTGTCCTAGAGCCTTTCGATCTAGTATTTCTCAATCCTCGTCGGTTTCATCTTTCTTCTTTCCTTTAGCTTTTCCGATCAACGAACGGTAAAGATCCTTCTGGTACAGATAATCCTCCATCTGCGACTTTCAAAAGGTGAAGTCTGATCCATCAAACTTCTCAATCTCTGATTTACTTTCTTATGTCATAGATCTCACACAGATCTTTGCCAAAGCCTAGCTCTGATACCAGTTGTTGGGGTTAAACACACGACAACATGTGCCCTTCTGGATCTTATGTCGAAAGTATAGCAAGCAAAAAATCACAACAAATACAAAAACCTGTAGGAAAGAATAAACAAAGGGAGAATACCAGATTTAACGAGGTTCGACAAACGTGCCTACGTCCTCAGGAGCCACACTAGAATTTCTTTGATTATTAAAAAAAAGATTAATTACAAAGCTTGCAAAAGTCTCTCTCTCTCTCTCTCTCTCTCTCTCTCTCTCTCTCTCTCTCTGTGTGTGTGTGTGTGTGTGTGTGTGTGTGTCAAGTGTGTTCTTAAAAAACTGCTCTGAAAATCTTCTCTCTCTCTCTCTCTCTCTCTCTCTCTCTCTGTGTGTGTGTGTGTGTGTGTGTGTGTGTGTGTGTGTCAAGTGTGTTCTTAAAAAACTGCTCTGAAAATCTCACTCAAACAGCCGCCAGGTTTCCCTATTTATAGGAAACCCTAAAACCGAAACAGAATAGGAATATGTTTTTCTACGAAGTTCGCCTGAACTGAAGTTTGCTTGAACACACAGTTTCACCTGCATGCCATGTCAGTACGGTCCGAGTCCACAGCAATTAAGGCTAGTCGGCCTAAGGGACTGGCCCAGAGACTTCTCTCGGTCGAAAATTAATACGGGTATATCTTCTCTTCAGAACTTATCGATCCTCATGGGAGCTTGAGGATAGATGATTCTCATGATAGCATGAGAATAGAGGTGTCAAACGGTACAAGAGAACGCAGGAGAAAGCGTGGAACGAGACGACGAGCAGAAGAATCGAAGTATCCAGTTTTCAGCCTATGAGTCGACTCATAACAGTCATGAGTCGACTTACCAGGTTGAGTCGACTCATGACTGTCATGAGTCGACTCATCGCTGGTTTTTGAATTTTGTCCAGTTTCGGACGAGTCGACTCATCTCAGTCATGAGTCGACTCATCGATGGTTTCATGGTTCGTTTGGGTTTCTGTTCACACGAATTCCTGTTGGTTTTGGGTCTGGTTATTTACCAAATTGTCATCCATGTTTGTACACCTATATAAAAGGATTGTTTTAGGGTTTCTAAACAATCAGATAGAATTAGATAGATTCAAAAAGAGATTCTAATCTTTGTATTAGGGTTTAGTAAGAATTGAGAGTTTGTTCTCGATTCTAGTGAGATTGTGAGAGAGGGATTGTAATCTTTTCATACTCATAATCTAGAGAAGGTATTTTCCTTCGCCATATACTGAATTGTACTTGTGTTTCTGTCATCCTCTTCTCAACCCACCTTTGATAATTCCACGATCAAAGGTACTCGCACGGTAACTCGTATCAAGTTGGTATCAGAGCGTCAAATTCGATAAAGGGGCATCCTGTGTATGGTCCTTACTCGATCCCAATACAAGAAGCTTGGCGAGATCCTTATTTCATTGGAAGGGATCCAGGTTTTAAGGAAGAAGAAGATGGCTGAAGGAGAAAATTCAGTGAGGACTGATGCATTGGAGAAGCAGATCGAGACGATAGGTTCGACTCTCACATAACTCGTTAGTCTTATCCATGGAGGTGGCAAACAAGATGAATCTTCTTCAAAGAAAATTGTTGAGTCCGATGTGAAGAGAGTAGATTCAGATTCCGACGAGGAGGAGGAGGAGACCGTTAAGACTGCATTGCATCAAGGGGGTAAGAATTCTTATCAGAACTTGAAGATTGACTTCAAGATGGAGATTCCTGTTTATGATGGGAGTGTTGACGTCGAGAGGCTTGATGACTGGATCGAGCGGATGGAGACGTATTTTACTCTTTATGGCTATTCGTCGAAAGAGAAGATTGTGTTCGTGACTTTGAAGCTTTCAGGGCACGCGTTGACGTTGTGGAAATCCTACTGCAAGCAAGAAAAGAAGGCGGTGTCGTGGAACAAGTTCAAGGAGTTACTGAGGAAGCAGTTCTACCTGGTGGGATTCCTTGAAGAACGTTAATACAAGTGGTACGGCTTGCGCCAAAGGGTCAATCAAACCATTCAAGAATACACTACGGAGTTTCAGCAGTAGGTGATAGTCCTCAACATTGCGACAAAGGAATATTCCGTATTTATGAAGTATATGGCGGGATTGAGCGATTACATCCGAAAGGAGATGAAGCTATTCACGGTGGAATCAATTGCAGAGGCGAGCGTAAAGGTTATTGCCCTCGAGGGCAAGCAAAAGAAGGGCAACGAGGCTAAGGGAGACTCCAAACAGACGGGAGGCGAGTCTAGTAGTTCTCAATCTAAGAAGGAGAAGAAGAAGGGTGATCCAGGGAAGGCAGGACTGATTTGTAGTCACTGCGAGTAGACAGGGCACACAGCTGATCGGTGCTGGGAGAAGTATCATCATCTCAAGCCAAGAGGGTTGAAGAAGAAGGAGGAGAAAAATGCATACATGATAGCTCAAGGTCCAAAAGAAGTCCCGGGGATGGCAGAACCCAACAACAGTCTCAACCTTATGACGGGGAAGCAGACCACGAAAGAGGACGACGGCCCGAGAGAGCAACTCTTTGTTCTTAAGTTGCAAGTGAAGACCAGTTTGGTTGATACCATTGTTGATTCGGGCAGCGAGAAGAATTTAATATCCGAGGTATTGGTGTAGAAGTTGGGTCTAAAAACAGTCAAGCATCCGAAGCCCTATCCATTGGGGTGGATTCAGAAGGAGGAGAAACTGAGTGTAGTTGATCAATGCACTGTCAGATTTGCGCTCCACGAGTCGTATATTGACGAGGTCACGTGCGACGTCGTTCCATTGGATGTTTGTCAGATTATACTGGGCAATCCGTACTTATGGGATAGATATGCGATCTACGAGAGGTGGGCTCAGAAGTACACCTTCACTAAGGATAGTGTAAAGTTCATATTTCGTTCGGCATCTCTTCCGAATGAGACAAGCTTGGGGACGGTGACGCGAGCGAAGAGACTAGTGAATGCAAGCAAGAAGTTTGTCTCGCTGTGCATTAGGCTTCCAGAAAAGCCATCGACAAAGGATTGCAACTTAGAGCGAACGGTGACTATGACGAGACGCAGGACGAATGAGTTGTTTCTGATCAGACGTCGAGACCGGATTCCTAGTAAGGTTAGGTGGTGCAGAAAAGATGGAGGAGCTCGAGAGTTTTCTCAGCAAAGGTTCTAACTTGAATGGGACTTCAAGTTCTTAAAGAGGGGACCCATGATACGGGTGTATCTTCTCTTCGGAACTTAGCGATCATCATGGGAGCTTGAGGATAGATGATTCTCATGATAGCATGAGAATAGAGGTGTCAAACAGTACAAGGGAACGCAGGAGGAAGCGTGGAACGAGACGACGAGTAGAAGAATCGAAGTATCTAGTTTTCAGCCTGTGAGTCGACTCATAACAGTCATGAGTCGACTCACAGGCTGAAAACTGGGTACTTCGATTCTTCTGCTCGTCGTCTCGTTCCACGCTTTCTGAACGAGTCGACTCATCTCAGTCATGAGTCGACTCATCGATGGTTTCCTGGTTCGTTTGGGTTTCTGTTCACACGAATTCCTATTGGTTTTGGGTCTGGTTATTTACCAAATTGCCATCCACGATGTACACCTATATAAATGATTGTTTTAGGGTTTTTAAACAATCAGATAGAATCAGATAGATTCAAAAAGAGATTCTAATCTTTGTATTAGGGTTTAGTGAGAATTGAGAGTTTGTTCTCGATTCTAGTGAGATTGTGAGAGAGAGATTGTAATCTTTTCATACTCATAATCTAGAGAAGGTATTTTTCTTCGCCATATACTGAATTGTGCTTGTGTTTCTGTCATCCTCTTCTCAACCCACCTTTGATAATTCCGCGATCAAAGGTGCTCGCACGACAACTCGTATCAAAAACGAAGAAAATTAACAACTGTTTTTTTTTCATGTATCTAGATTAGTTGGAGTTGTAAATTCTACAATAGTACTTTACATAAATAGAGAACACGATGCAAACATTTTACGGGACGATTCTTAATCCTTCTGTGCGGATATTTGAAAATTTTTATTATACCAATATGAACTGATATCTTTATCATAATAAAACCATGGGAGAATATAATTCCAATAACAACAGTCATGAAACCTTTTTTTTAAAGTTATGTACTAAATCTTTATTCGGATTCTTTTTAATTATGTGTTAAATGGATAGTGTCTATTTATCCTAATTCCAAAGGACAGTCTTTTACATCATCTAAGGTTTTCACTATTTATATTATCTTGAGAAAACAATTCTCTTAAAAGCCATCATTGTTTCGTGCAAACTGCCGCTGCAAATATAACTGAAAATCCTTATGTGGTGTAATCCTGTCCTCTAAAGTTTAAAATAAATGGAGGTTCTAGAGAAATTAGACCCTCTTTCATTGCCGCCTAATTAGTCATCATCATCATCACAAGCTAAAAGCATGAGATTACAACAAATATTCTTGCACATACCCCCTCCTCTTCAAAAAAAAAATAAAATAAAAATAAATAAATAAATAATCTTCTCCCAGTCAATGAAGGACAAGCTATTATAATTTATTTATGATTATCTAAAATTGACAGTTCATTGGTAGTCAAGTATCTAAAATACCTTCAACGTACACACCTTCTTCTCATCATTTTTCAGACTCACGGTTATTACTCTAATAATCGGTTTCTCTAGCAAGAAAACTTTTAACAAATATTTCCAAAGACAATTATTAGAAAAAAAATGAAAATCTAATGATTACTTTTTTTTTAAGATTTTCTCTAAAACGGGTCAAAGCCTTGGCGATCAAGAAACTTATCGAGGCTAACAACGGTCGTCTTGCTTTTTAATCGGAAACATTAATTAGGAAACTAATAAAGCGGCGGGACTGAAATAATCACGTGCAGAAGGCGTGACGGTCTTTGTGTATTACCCGCGAAATCAATCTACGATCATGTATAAAATAAAACCTAGCTCAGGCTCTCTCTCTCTCTCTCTCTCTCTCTCTCTCTCAAATCTCGATTAGGGTTTTCGATTAGTCTCTCTCTCTCTCTCAAATCTCGATTAGGGTTTTCGAAAATAAATTTTGGGTTTACTTTTGAAAATGGGGGGGAGTTCTTCTTAGCGGAGACGATTTGCCCTCAAACTTCAGGATTCTTGCCCCAATTTCTTTTCAAAACCTTTTGCTGGTAAATTTTCTCCCAGAATTGTTTACTATTTTGACAGAATTGTAGTTTTTCTTTTCATAATTAAGAGCAAGCATTCCTTTTGGTTTTCTAGCTGAAAGATGTGTCCTTTTTTAGGTTTCCCGTGAATTCTAATTTTATTGACGGTTATATGAAGCTTACAATCCGTAAACTCTCTACAAGATATCATTGATTGTTTGAAGACCGAATTTTGACCTCATCGATCTTTGTAGTGTGGATTTTAGGGCTTCGGCAGTGCAAAGGGATTTCTTTCTTAGAACATCCAATCACAATCATAAGTTTGTTTTCTAGCTTTCTAGCTGGAGGTAAATATTTGCAAAATGGTACAAGTTGTTTTGATTTTTGGAAACCCAAGCCTCTTATTACATTGGACCCCTGCTTTAGGACTACTATTACATGCTCTGATCACGTTTAAATTCTTGTCATGGTTCAGTCTGAAACTATTTTGAATAGCAAAACCACTTGAGTAAAAGTAATATCACTAGCCTAATGTTTGACTTATAAGCCCTTCAATCAAATTTAGGAAGTTTACTTTGCATCGCATGTATTTTAGTTTCTTTTTTTTAAACTACAGATTAATTTAGTTCGTCCAGAATTAGTTTTTTTTCCTTTTAACATTTTTAGGTAAGCATTAGCTATATGGTTTGTGGGTCTTGAGCCTGCTGTTCTGTGGTTCTGGTTTAGCTTGATTATGCTGAATTGCTTGGGCATTACTGAAGCTAGAATGCAGGTAGAAAGCAAGTTAAATATACATTTGAAAATCACTTGCTCAGTCTGAAACAGGTATCAACATCTCTGTAGAAATTTACTCACACGGAAAGTTTGTTTATTTTGAGAGGCAGCTCCACAATTTCATTAGCTTCGCCAAGACATGAAACTAGCTCATACTACAAGTCAAAGGAAAGTTAACATTTAATTATGCGAGTTATGATTTTTCGTAATTCTCCAATTGTTGAGTCTTTGTAGTTTGATTTTAGTAATCAATTAGGGAAAATATTAGCTGCTTGTTATCCCTGTATATACATACATACATACACATACATACATATCAAACATAACTGCATATGTGCTATATACATACATGTCATACATACATACATAAATGTCATACATACATACATACATAAATGCATACATACATACACATACATACATATCAAACATAACTGCATATGTGCTATATACATACATGTCATACATACATACATAAATACATACATACATACATACACATACATACATATCAAACATAACTGCATATGTGCTATATACATACATGTCATACATACATAAATACATACATACACATACACATACATACATATCAAACATAGCTGCATATGTGCTATATACATACATGTCATTACATACATACATAAATACATAAATACATACATACATACGTGCATACATATGTATATATGTACATAGATTGCAACGATGTTGAGTGACTTCTCAACTTAATGGAAGTGTGGATAGCGGCATGTTCCATGGTATGACTTCTAAACTTCATACATCCGTAAATTTCATCTGTTACTCCCAAGTTTTCAATCAATCTCGTTGCTGAATTGAACTTGTTTCAATAATTTATTTATCTGGATGTGTCATATAATGCCAAGTTTTCAGCCAATTTTATTTTCTTCCCCGCTTTGTATAACCTGTTAGGCTAACATCCTAAGTTTGTTTAGTTAATATTGACCCATTCATGCATTCACCTA
>NC_033797.1:144946683-144952183 GCF_001876935.1 Asparagus officinalis | reverse complement strand
GATTGACCTTGTGAGTTAAAATGAGACTAGTCATAAACTACATTACAATGATCATGAGGAGGCACCTAACAAGTAACTGCAGAATCTGGTCAGTTTTCTTCTCTTATACTTCTTTTATTATTATTAATCTTTCATGTTGTTAGAATATCACTTTTTCGCCTCATTCTCTTCTTCTTTCAGTTGTGAGTTAAAATGAGAATAGTCATGTTACAATGATCATGAGTAGGCGGTTAGGCGCCTATTTTGTAACTGCAGAATCTGGTGAGTTTTCTTCTCCTATTCTGTTTTTTATCATTCTTCTTGTTAACCAACCTAAAAATGTGCCATTGTGTTGCTGCAAATCTTGGAACTAAGGGTTAGTTTGGCAACGTAAATACTAACCTGGTTTAGTTTTCAACTAGATAGGCTTAGTGTAGATTAGGCTAAACTAGTTATATGTGAACTAGTTTTGAGCTGGACCTAGTTTGGTAAGTATAGACAAAACTGATTCGAACTATTTATTGTTTGGTTAGCACATATCTTTAAAAATAGATCCCCAACTTGATGATCAGATTTTTTGTTCTTTTTTTCTCTTTAGATTTTTTGGGCCACTAAACGGGTTCTCTTCCAACCCCCCCCCCGGGGGGGGATTGATGGGGTTCTTTTCTGACCCAGTTGTTGGGGCAATATGGGGCCAAGCAAAAACAAGTTAGGCCCAACTTTTTGTTTTGCCAAACTAGGGCTAAGCTATTGGCCCAAGGTTGTTCCAACTAAAACCAGTGTAATAGGTTTACCAAACAGGCCCTAACATACTTCATGAATTACTGATGCACCTATTTCATAGTTTACTTTCAGACCTTAATATATGATTTTATCATAGCAAAGAATCTATAATCTTGCTGGTGCTACATTTTGAGTTTAGTTTGCCATGTACTGTAGATGTTTATTGTTAATGTTGATGATCATTTTATTTTATTTTTTAAAACATGGTTCTTTACCTTTTGTTGGCACGGAATTCGCGTGTACTTGTACAGTTGTTTAATTATTACATGTAACAGTGCTGCAACATTTATCTGGAGTTCTAAAATTTCAGTAACTCTTTTAACAGGTTCCAGCATTTACCCCTAGTGTATAATCGAAAACCTATTTTTAATGGTACAAAATCTTAAAATGGTTATCTTGTCCAAGCATCTTGATCCTAACTGGACTGACCCACTTACATTTTGCGTTAGGCAGGTCAACCCGAGATAGACCCACATCCTTTTATTGGAACCATAAACAAATGTTAATTTCGACTTGCTGGGTAAATTTTGCCGCACTTAATCTTGGGTATCTTTAATTTTCTTGGATCAACTAGGTTTTGATAGGTCATTATGCTTTGCGGGGAGAGGTAAAAGTGCTATGTTATGATGTTTTTTTTCATTTATATTGAATTTATTTCTCAGTTGGATTGTTGAAAGAAGATTAGGGACCTCATTAGTCTCTTATCTCCGTATCTTGTGTTCAGCAATTTTACATCCAATCAATTTCTTGCTTGCACCTGTTTTAGGACCTTATTGTTATCAAAAGGCTAGTTAAAATTAATTAATATTACCCATTTGATCCTATTGCTCAGCGGATTAATACTTCACAAGTGATATTTCATTTTGTTTTTATGACTACAGCCACTGTAATATTCTTTATTTCGAGACAACAATCTTGGGTTAGTGATTACTTAACTTTTAGTAATCAGATTTTAGCTGCAGACCTTGGTTGCAACTTTACTGTTATATTTTTTAATCCTATTGCTCAGCAGATTAATACTTTACAAGTGATATTTTATTTTGTTTTTATGACTATACCCACTGTAATGTTCTTTATTCCAAGACAACAATCTCAGATAAGTGAAACAAGCTCTATTATCCCTCTATTAGGAGGCCAAGCCAAACTTACTTGACTCTGTCACTTCAACATATAGCCAATCACGCGCAACTGAATACCACTAAGGATGCTGACTAGCATGTGCTTCAGATATTTTTTTTTTGCTAATGTTTCTCCTATCACTTGTTGTTTGGCTACTTTTCACTGTCTTTAAATTCCAGATTCAAGACAAGGAGATGTTTTCTACTGTAAATAAAAAATATGGAATGATCAGTTTTCATCAGGATCCTGGACAGTACAAAACTTGTGAGATGATAGAGCACATTGCACATTGACTCATCTATTCACCCACTAAACACTTGTTTTTTCTGTTATTTCATTCTTGAACCTGCTTGTGGTTGGCTGTCCACCTACTCCAGATAATATGGTGCTGTCTATGTATAATTTCTTTCTAATGACACTTAGTTTATCTATAATAGGATTTGTACTATTTCTTACTGTACTATGAAAGTGTAAATCCATGTTCTAGTTTTTCTTAAACCTGAAATCTCGAGTTATAATTTACCTTATAACCTTCACCAATAAGTCAGAGGGAAAACCGTAACCATAACTTTAGTGCTTTTCTATCGTTGTTGAAGTCTTGAAGAAGATATTATCAGTCTTTAGGCTATTATTTTATATTTTATTGATCAGCTCTGAAGAATATATCATTGATGAATTAAGTTTTTTTTTATTTGTATCATTTTTCTTTTGGCTTTTATGTGATGATAACTGATAAGCCTTTTAGATGAAATTAACCAGAGCATTCAGGTCTGGATACCGGTACTGTTGCTTTTCACTTGACTGTCCATGTTTCCATCTTCAATTGTTTAAAAGGGATCTTGTTCCAGTTAACTACCAAACATTGTTCATATCTTTTGGGAGCATCGTGTTGTTAATTAAACATTTGTCTAACATGCATATTTTATTGATGATTTTACAATTTTAGGGACTAGGCATGTAAATTGAGTTGATTAATCTGATTCATTTGCATTTCCCAAATCGCTTGGAGAGGAAAGATAACTTTCCCCATTAACTATAGGAATTTTGGGATCTATTGGCAATATGGTTATTAGGTCATGCTTGTCTTTTGATTTACTCGCTAGTTGCTACTTGCTATTCACAAGTACTTTTTATTGTTTTGATGTCATAAACTAATTGATATTAAAGGTTCAGTGTCCTTTTTTCTCTTCTCTTTTCTTTTCTTTTCTTTTCTTTTTTTAATTGATATTTGGTGAGATGTGGCTGGTTTAGCATTGGGTTTGGGAAGAAATTGGGTGGTCATGAAGGACGTGGGCATTGAGAAGGCACTGCTCTCAAGTTCAATCTGCCAAAAATCACTTACTTTTCCCCTAATTTCTATTTCGATGGATGAGGTCCCCAAAATTTTTTTGCTGCCAAGTTTTCTCTGAGACCTGTTAACTATTTTTTAGCAGAATTTTATTTATTTTTACAGGTAGCTTTCCTCTTGGTTTCTCACCAAAACATTTTTCCTTTATAGGGTGATTAGGGTCTTATGAACTTTCTTGGTAATTGTAGATTATAAAGCTTGTAAATTCTTGTTTTAGCTCCCAAGATATCAATGTGGATATCAGGGATTCGGCAATGGAGGATAAGGGAATTGCATAGATGGTACTCGCTTATTGAAAGAGGGAGAGGAAGATAGTCCACCAAAACTGTTTACTGGTAAATTGTCTCTTAGCATGTTAACTGTAGAATTTCAGAAACTGCCCGAAATATGAGTAATTAGGTCAAGCCTGTCTTTTGATTTACTTGCTATATACACAAGGAGTTATGATTGTTTTGATGCCATAAACCTATTGATGTAAAAGATTTGCAAGTTATTTTGTGGAGATTTAGGAGGTTTAGGGTTTGAAGAAGTACCCCTTAGTATCAGGATGAGATGAGCCAGTGATGAACGACGAGGGCATCGAGAAGGTGGTGCCCTCGATTTCAAACCTCCTAAAATTGCGGTTTCATCCCCTAATTTCTTTTTTGATGGATGAGGCCGCCAAATTATTTCACGGGTAAGCTTTGTCTTAGACCCATCTACTATTTTCAGCAGAATTTTTTTTTTAGGTAGCTGGCCTCTTGGTTTTCTTGTTGGAATATACTTCCTTTCTAGGGTTGTGATGAATTTTCTTGGTACTTGTAGATTATGAAGCTTGTAAAAGTCTTGTGTCAGCCTCTCAACTTCCTCGATATCTCTTCTGCGGACATCAATGCTTTGGCGATGGAGGACAATGACATCGAGTTGATGGTGCTTGCTTATTTAAATAGGGTGAGGAGGATGATAGTCAACCAAAACCTTTTGCTGGTAAGTTTTCTCTTGGACAACTTAACTGTAGAATTTTGGTAACAGTTCGAAATATTGGTTATTAGGTCAAGCTTGACTTTTGATTTACTTGCCATTCAGAAGGACATTCTGAAAAGCTGTGAATTTAGAATTCAGATACAGGTATGTTGAAATAAATATTCATTAGATTATGATTTCTTCCATCTATGCATGGAATCATATGAGATGGTTAGTTATTAAACTCATAATTGAAACCAAGTAATATGTAAGCCTCATATAGTGATTTTCCATTTTCGTTTGCTATTATTTAATTTAAACTAGCTATATTGCTTACTTTGAATAGTAACTCTAGGTGTTTGGCAGTTTATTATAGGATTTAGGGTTAGGATTAGTTGAAAGAAAGAAACATTACTTTGGTTCGGTAGAGGTTTTGGTATTGGTCTGGCTTTGTTATTAGTTTAGGCATGGCTTTGGTTTTGGCTTGGCTTTTGTCTTGGTTTTGGGTTAGTTTGGTTTGCTTTTGTTTTGGTATTGGTTTTGGGTTGGTTTCGTATTCGGTTTGCTGTTGTGATGGGGACATCCGGACACATACACGGGATTTTCGCCGAGTTTATCAGCGAAGGAGACGCCATGTTGCAGCACTATGGTTTTGATTTCAATTGTAATAAATTAGTTTAAAATTTAAATTTTTGAATTTCAGAATTTCGAATTTTGAATTTTATTTGGTAGCTAATTAGTTAATTGGTTGTATTTTGGTTATGAGAGAGATTTGAGGGATTTAGAGGATTTTCCAAATCTGTATTTTTTCTTTATTTAAACTCTCTTGTAATCAGATTGAGAATTATTGAAGATGAAAATGAAATTGATTTTGCTCAGTTGAGGTGTGAAACCCTAGCAAGTTCATTTTCGTTTCTTCTACAGCACAAAAAAAAGAAAACAAAAGAAAATTAAAAAAAAACCGCACTGTTCATCTTCTCCCCCATCTCAAAATCAACAGAACCCATCAAACATTTCTTGTTTCTCCTCAAATCCGTCGACCCTCTGACCTCCTCCACCGCCCGGCGGGCGAGATGTAACTGAACAGAGTGAGTATTCAAAATTATGCATCAGGCTTCCTTCGTTCGTGTAGCAATGGAGAGGAGAAGGGCGGCGGATCGGATGACTGAGCGAAACGGCGGCGGGAGCGGGTGAAGTCGGCGGTGGCCTGAGCGAGGAGACTGGAGGTGTGGCGTTGCAGGAACGACGGGCCGAGATTGTGGGGGGTGGGAGGAAGCACTGAGGCGGGGCGTGCTGGTCTGCCGGAGGAGAGGACTCGGCGGTGGGTTA
>NC_033797.1:144934543-144946658 GCF_001876935.1 Asparagus officinalis | reverse complement strand
CGGCGGGCGAGATGTAACTGAACAGAGTGAGTATTCAAAATTATGCATCAGGCTTCCTTCGTTCGTGTAGCAATGGAGAGGAGAAGGGCGGCGGATCGGATGACTGAGCGAAACGGCGGCGGGAGCGGGTGAAGTCGGCGGTGGCCTGAGCGAGGAGACTGGAGGTGTGGCGTTGCAGGAACGACGGGCCGAGATTGTGGGGGGTGGGAGGAAGCACTGAGGCGGGGCGTGCTGGTCTGCCGGAGGAGAGGACTCGGCGGTGGGTTAAATCTCCGGCCCGTCGCTCCCCTGCAACCACACCTCCAGTCTCCGTCCGCTCAGGCCACCGCCGACTTCACCCGCCCCGCCGCCCGTTTGGCTCAGTCATCGATCCGCGCCCTTCTCCTCTCCATTGTAACGAACGAAGGGAAAGCCTTGGATCTGATTTGATTTGTTCAGACCCCTCCCCCTTCCTACTTATTTGTTGGGTTAGTTTGGTTCAGATCCGAACCGAACCAAGTGGGTTCAGATCTGTTTATTTTGGGTTCATTTGTATTGATCCGCATTCGTGATTGCTCGATTCCGTTGATCGTTGGTGTATGGCTGATCCTGATGCTGATGACGGACTCGTGCAAGATCCAGAGACCGGCATCGTAGATTTACAACTTTCCCCGTGGTTTGATTATCAGTCATTCGAGAGCGTGTCCGAGTACGTTGAGCGTGTGACTCATCAGATCGTTGACAACGTAGAGAGTAGCTTGGGAATCAGTTCGTGGCATCGGCGTTTCCATCCAGATACACCGCTCCACCCGAATTACGTCGCTCTCGGAGGAGAACTTCCTCCCCTCCTTTTTGGCTATACGAACCACCACCCGAGGAGCCTCCCGTCGAACCAGTTCAACCCGACGAAGGTTCAACTTTCTTTCGCCCAATTATTTTCGGAACTGCTATTGCTTGCATGTTGCTATCAATATTATTATCGATCGTATTTGTGCTGTATTAGCTTGATTAAGTGAGCGAGCGAATCTGTTGCTAAGTACTTTTACTTATCTAAATATTACAATTTGAACTGTATTGAGAGAACGAATCATTACATTTATTTTCTGGATTATTTACAAAAGATTTGAACTTAGTACATTGCAACTTTTGCTTAAAACCCATCGAAAGCTACACTTTATTCTTGAGCTTCCTGCCTAGATCGATCGCTGATTTGGCGAAGCATTGTTGTCGTTAATCTTCATACCTGCATCACATTGTTTCGCATCATGTTGGTTTTGTTTTGGTTTTGTTGTTTCTGATTTTTGTATTAGTTTTGTTTTTTGGTTTTGGTTTTGGTTTGGTATTCGGTTTTGGTCTTTGTTTGATTTTGGTTTGGCTTGGATTTGTTTTGGCTTGGTTTGGTTTTGCTTTGGTCTTGGTTTTGGGTTGGCTTGGTATTTGGTTTGCTATTGGCTTTGGTTTTTTATGTCTTTTGGCTTTGGTATCAGTTTTGTTTTAGGGTTTGGTTTGGTATTCGGTTGTGGTATTTGTTTGGTTTTGGTATTGGTTTGGTTTGGTTTTATTTCTGTTAGGTTTTTGTTTGCATGTCATGAGTCGCTTCATGTAATGTATCCAATTTTTGTACGTTGGTTCATTGATGTTGTGTATGCAAGTATTAAATTGTCTTTTTTATTCTGACTTTACCTCCTGATGTTCGACCATTTTGACTTGGCCATATGCACTTCTTGCTGGTTTATTCCTATACATATTTCGCAAAATTTTCAACACCTTCCACGGAGGCCCATGAACTTAAAATAGATTTAATACTCATACATGACATAATATCAATTTCAGTCCGTGTATTCTCCCCCAATTTCTAGTTTTTGATAATGAGACCCCCAAAAATTGTAACAGGTAGTTTTCTCTTAGATCCATTAATAACTATAGAATTTTGGAATCCGTTGAATTATGACTAATTAAGTCAAAGCCTCTCTTTTGATTTACTTGCCGTGCTTGAGTGGAATTGCCCCATCATTGATGTACACAGTGTAGGTTTCCTATCTCTTCCTTTGTATTTCTTGTAGAGTTCCATATTTCTTCTATCAAATATGATTATCAGCTAATGCACTTCTATTCGGCTTCATAGTTTTATTTTTTGTTTTAATGAATAAAATTGTTGAAATTACGTTTTCTAACTTTTTGTCTATTTCATGGTTACTCCTTAAGCAATATGCCTTTAGTGACTCATGAGTAGTGTGAACGTCATCAGATTAGATGTCAGAGATAAGCGTCGCTTCCCAGGTCGGAGAATGATGCTGCCAAATCTCATCTTTGTTAAACTAAGCTAGAATCATTGGCATATGTTTAGAAGACTTGTATAAGGTACATTCTTTTCTATTTTCTTGCTCAATTTTGTTATAGCTATGATTTTCATTGTGATATTGTATAACTGCTTCAACTCCTTTCTGATAGTTGATAACTGATTTAACTTCTACATATTATGTTTTGGCAGTAGGAAATTTTCATGACCTTCAACCATTCATGCCAAGGTTTTAGTTCCCTGCACTAACATATTAGCTAAAGAGTTACTCAAAATGTTTTTGCTGTTTGATCTGCTTTATTATCTTATACTTGAGCAATTATGGACAAGAAACAGGAAAAAGCGGAGGCTTCAGTGGCTCCTGAGTTCATAGGGCTTGGGGGAACAACTCAATGCATAAGATGTACCAGGTTTCTTCTCTCTCCATAAATCTGCAATTATGATCTATAGGTGATTCCATATCAAAACCACATTTGAAACTTCATGCCTCTGTGTGTATATATATAGACACACACACACACATGTACAGACACGTGTGTGTATATACACACGCACACATGTATGTATGTATGTATATGTGTGTGTACACACATACATATATACATGTATATGTGTGTGTACATATACACACATATGTACACACACATAGACATACATATTTATATGTGTGTGTGTGTGTATACATGTATATGTATACACACACACATATATACATATATGTATATATTTTTTTATATTTATATATACATATATATATGTATCTGTACGTATATGTATGTGTGTGTACATACATACATACATAGGTATATGTGTGTGTGTGTATGTACACACACGTGAGAGAGAGAGTGTGTGTATGTATGTATATATGCATGCATGTTTGTATGTATGTATATGCATATGTACACACACATATATACATACATACATACGTATGTATATGTATGTATGTGCACACACACACACACACACACACACACACACACACACACACACACACATATATATATATATATATATACACACACACACACACACACACACACACACACACACACACACACACACACACACACACATATATATATATATATATATATATATATATATATATATATATATATATACTATAGTATTTCATATCATATAGGTTACACACCCACATATATAGTACATACGTATGTATACCTGTATGTATGTGTACCACCGGCATCACACATATAAATAATTATATATGATGCGGAGAACCGAGCTGCCGCAGGTGTCTGACATGTGACCCACACACCGATGTGACTATAGCGCCACATTGTCATCGGACTGTCAGCTCACCGGGGGGAGAAGACGCTGCTAGCTCTTCTCCATTTTTCTGATATATACACACACACACACACACATATGTATGTGTATGTGTGTGTGTATGTATTTATGTGTATGTGTGTGTGTATATATATATATACACACACACATATATATATACAGCTCTTCTCCATTTTTCTGATATATATATATACACACACACACATGTATGTGTATGTGTGTGTGTGTGTATGTATGTATTTATGTGTGTCTGCGCGCGCGCGTGTGTGTATATACATGCATATGTATATGTATTAGGTATGTATGAATGTACACGCACGCGCGCGCACATATATATAGATGAGCTACTCTCCACTTGCGCGGATAGGATCATTTGTCCAGGTTTTTGTTGAAAAGTTTCTGTGAGAGATTCGATTAGCATGTGAGTTGCTTCTAATTGCGTGTGAGTTGCAAGGGTGTGAGTCCCACTTATCTTAAACCCTAGCTTTAATCCTATCCACATTAGACTCCTTATCAGTTCCGACCATTCATTTTGACCTTAATCCCTCACCAAAGTCCTTTGCCGTTGTTCCCTACGTGAAATATTTTCATGTGCCCTCAAACCAGAGAAGTGATTCTCTGTTCGTACACATCAACCACGATCACCAGCAACACCCTCGCCCTGCCCGCCTCCTCCATCTGGACCGTCTCTTTCAGACATTACAACTACATCAACCAGCCCTTGACTTGGTCTCCAGCAAGCCTAAACTTCAACCAAAAGACCCTGACAACTTCCTTTTGTTGCTGTTTGAAGATTACCGGCCATCAAGCGGTGACTACAAACCCTCAACACTTTGATTTTTCTCCATGCAGACCTATTATATGCATACAGTTTCTATTTGAGTGTTCTTTTTGGATTTGATTGTTGCCTGATGTTGTAGGTCTCTGGCAAAGATCAGAGTTATAGGATCCAGCTGTTTGATGATTCGTGAGAGATTCTTGACTAATCAGCAAGGAATCAATTAATTTTAGACGTGATTCAGTCCATGCGATTTTGGATTTGACATCCTCGCCCCTCGTTGAATTCTAACCATAATTATAATTTTCATTGATTAGTTTTTCATTGCTATAGATTGTTAGAAATTCATAATTACTATGATTATTAAGATAACTATAGATCTCATTGCTTGTTTGCTTGGATTCAAATTGCATTAATAACCCTTTAGCGTCTTCTCTTGCGTGAGAAGGGCTAGAAGATTGCAGTCTCTTCACAAGTGGGAGGTAACTTACAAATATAATTGGTTAAAAATTTTCATTTTCCTCATTGATTGTAAATCATGAGTTCAATTTTTGATGCAAGGTATGGGGACCTCTACTGCCCCACTGAAGTCTAAGAATGTTGACCGAAGGGAACACAAGAAGAAAATAAGAAAGGGGCCTGAAGGATGTCTACTATTTCGTCTCATCCCAGTAGTAACAGAGATATTTTTATCGAATGAAGCTATTTTATGAAAGTGTGTTGACTGTTGATTTAATTTTTCTGCTTTAGTGAATGAAGTTGTAGCTAATAGTGGTAATGTTGGTCCTCTAATATCCGGAGGACACTGTTAGAATTTAAAACTATAACTCTCAACCCCTCACCACAGCTAATAGTTGTAGCTAATAGTGATATTTTTATTTAATGCTTTGTTTGGATGTGGGTGAATGAGGGGTCGGGGGAGGAAGTTAAATGGATTAACTTTGTTTGAGCTTTTTTTTAAAGGGAATGGAGGGAAAAAGAAGTAACAAATTTTACATCTCCTAACCTCCATTCTATATAATTTGGTTAACCCTCAAATTAGGGTGTAGAGGAGGTGAATTTTTGTGGACCATCATCATGCTACAAATCCAACGACTAAGAAATGATTCGGCTCCATTCTCTTTGCTAAACTCCCAAACATAATTATTACATTTTTTTTCTCCCCTTCATTTCCGTTCCTTTACATTGTTTTCTCTTCCCTTATTTCCCTTCCCCTCCATTAGTAAACTCCCAACCATAGCATAAAAGACCGGGGGACTGGTACTGGAACAAACATTGATGCTGCACAAATGTAAGGACGAAGGTGGCCTGAGAAACAATGTTGGCAATCGTTTTACATTATGTTTTCATGCATGTGTTGAACCTTTTCTTAAATTTACTTCAATGTTATTGGTGGAGTACTTGCCATTTTTTAAATTTAATTCTATTGTCAATAACACTGCTATAGAGTGAGGAACTAGACAGAAGTTTGAATATGGTCACTTTTTACATATTTTTAAATTTAACTTCAGTGCTTTACACCAGTGTTATTGATGAAGTAATTGCCATCTTGGATAATGTGAGCATTTATTTTACATGAACATATTTTCATGCATGTGTTGCCATTTTAGACAGTTTGGATCATTGAGTTATGTCTATACTTAGGAAGTCTATAGCAAGTGAACCCTGTAATATGTAACATTTCACAAGTTTAGTAAATAAATATTGACCTGATTTTCTACCAGCTTGAAAGTAGTTTTTTTTTTTTTGGTCGTTTTTGCTTTCCTTTGATCTGCAGCAGGTGATATTGTCTAATTTACATCCTTCAACCTGCCGCGTCATCGTCAGTGGACTCGTTATGGTTACCTTCTGTCCAAGTTCACTGCCGAGTAATGCTTACAACCAAAAGGTATGTCATAGTATATTTTTATTTATCTTTTGTGATTATTTACAGATTATGTCATACTCTATTCTTAGTTACTTTATATAGGAAGATGAACTCTTTAATTACTTTCTTTTGCATTCCTTGTGTTATGATTCCGAACACTGGGATTGTATTAGTATCCCGTGCACATTCAATTTGTCTTTCATAATGTTATATTGATGATACGATTTTCTCATTTCATATAAAATTGGGCATGCTATTGTTAAATATTATAGCAATCCTGAAAATCCAGTGATATATCTTTCATGATAGTAAAATTTTCATTGTAGGATTTTTTTTTGTTACTTCTCTATTTTTACTTAAATATGGTTGAGCAATATTTGGCTTGTCTGGAGGTAGACGGGAGGTTTGCTTGTCTGGAGTTTGAATTGGGGTTCTTTTAGGAGCATTGAAAGTTGAAGGGGGTTTCCTGATAACCCCTAAACTTAAAGGGAGGTATGTCTGAAAGTTATGTGGGGTTATTTGATAATTGTCCAAAGTGGGGTTTTCTAATGTTTAGCCTTTGATTGGTTTAAAGTTTTAGAGAGGATTGAAGTTGATTTGGGCGGAGAGACTAAATTTGTGGCAGTCTAGGGAGATGCTAAGATATGCATTCTCAAGGAATCCTGGGGTTTATAGCCAACAATGAAAATTGACCATTTTTTGGTCGACATTCGTAGAGTGTGCATCACAATTACAAAGAAATGGAACAAAAAAAAAATGCAGATGCAGAAAGTTGATAACTCATAATGAGTTTACTCATCAAAGTTCTCTCTTGTATCATTTTATTAGAGTACTTTTTTTAATTTCTCAAGTAAATCGTCTGTTCACTTTGTAAATATCTCATCGCTTCTCATCTTTACGTTGCAATATTTTAGCCTACTTGTCACAACAAATTAGAATAGTCAATGAGCTAAGATAATTATGTGCCCATCATGGGGCTCAACATGAGTTGGTCCTCCACATGCTACATTTGGTTACGCTATCAAGAATAGGTTGTTTGCGCTTTTGAATAAATTTTTATTTTTTTACCAGTGAGTGTATTTTATGTATATCCTACATCATCCATCTAATCAATTTCCTCGACGTTCCTAACTTCCATCACCAAAACTGCTTAATACTTGTTGGAACCACCTCACAACAAATTGCTAGAAGAAACGAATCTCATCGTCTTGCTTGCTTATTTTAGATTTCAGATATCTTCACTTCAATAGTTGACTGAAATACAAATTACTTATGATTGTTACCCTCAGCCACCCTGACGTCCGCTACTTGTTAGGGGCGTATTATTTGTTTTCTATCGAAGCTTAGCGTCATGAATACTTATGGTGCTCGTCACTGCTTGATTATTATGTATTTTCCATGAAAAAGCTTAGTGGCATGAACGTTACTCAGCTTGGTAGTATTTATTTGAGTTTTGCTACAGGGACCTAAAATATGGGAGCAACGGGGAGACATGTGAGGTCTCTCTCTCCTATTACATAATAAGCTGGTCATCATTAATGATGATCAGCTCATTATGCAATTGGAGAGGACACATCATGTGTTTCTCATGTTAGTTCCATATTTTGACTCCTTAGAGAATTCCTCTATTTAGTTTTTGCCCGGGCCCACGTAAAGCTCTCCCAGGTTCGATCCTGGATCAGGACGTGAAGATTAAGGGTAGAAATGGAAATTTCTGTAACTGATTAATTTATTGCGGATTTAGTTGCGCGCTGAGATCGGGGCTCGGTGGCCCCCCCTTAACTTACCGCTAGCGACGCCCGCGTGTCCTCGATCCAAATAACTCCTGCAGTTCCGGAAACACCCTTAATGTTTCCATTAGCGGACAGTGGTGTCTGAGATTATGAAAGCGCTCTCCATTTCTCTATTTTGTCCTTTTTTGGATTATAATTTAAAGAAGCGTCAGCTTTTTGCTGGCAGTTGTCTCATTTTGTTTAGGATTAGTTGCAAATGACCCGTGTGCTGTGGTCCAATTGTGCATGGACCCTTTTTTAGTTCTATTGGTGTTTGGTGTGATGGAACTCTTTATTATTTATACCCACCAAATGCGGATAGATCCAACGAGGAACCTTTTTTAAAAAAAAAAGTTATTATTAATTTTACTCATTTAATAGAAAAAACTTCACTCAGGCGTCTATAGCACAAATAAAATTATATAGAGAGGTACATCTGCACTCTGGCTATAATGTAGAGGGTCCATCTGAAGTTGACACTTTTATATGTTTGGTGGTTTTATACTATTGTTTCTTGGTTTGAGATTTGGGTGGTCCCCATGCTTCTTCACATGACACGCTGCCAAATCGAAAAAGATGAAGGAGAAAATGGTTTAGCTATGATTATCGAGATTAGAGCATGCAGATTCATTGCGATACGATGAGATCAATGATTAAGATTAATGATAAAGATTAATGAAGCTAAAAGTGAGTGGTTTTAGTATGAGATTCTTGACTTGAACATTTGTATGGTAATAGACTTTCAACCCTTAATAATTTAATTTATAAGATCAGAATCCGTATGTATCATCATATAATAGCATCAGCCATCTTTCTCTAATCCGAAAGAATGAACAAGTCGTAACAACTAAGGGTGCTAAACCGTATCCGCATCTGAGCAAATATCCGTAACCATATCCGATAAGGTTCGAATATGGTGACACCAATCTATAACCCATAGAATATGGCTACAGATATGGTTTTGTAGTGAAATATCCAGATTTGTATTCGAAATATCCAAATATATACTAGTCATATTGTTATGATAGTTTTAATAGTTAGATTTTGGATTTGAGGTTAGTTTTGACGATTAAGATGTATAATATTAGCTTTTTAGATATAATGAACATATTAATGAACTCTTTTGTATCAACTATATTTTTTTAATATTATCTAGTTTTTTCATATTCGTTTTGTATCCATCTGCATATCTGCTTATACATTCGCATATATATTCGTATCCGTATCCGATTCTAACAGATATGGAGATGAATTTTCCTTACAGAGATATATTTATATTCGTGTCCGAGATAATTAAGCGGATATGGATATGATAAGTATTATATCCGAGACATATCCGGTGCTTGTTTTTTCTGCTCCCTTTTTTGCCCTTTCTTAAGAAATATAAGATATATAAAATAGTGATAAGTACATCAGGCCGTATTCATAAAATATAGTACATGACTGCTCAAACTGAACGCCAAGCAAATTTTAATCACGGTCTAACCATCATCCAGTTGTCGTTTTCCTTGGGCCCTTCTTTTTCGGTTACCTTGGGCCCACTGAAGTGGAGGCCTCTCAGATTCGATCGAGGGCCGAGGACTGCGATGTAAAATATAGTACTTGATTAGTTGATTTACTGTTTTTAATTTCCTCCCCAGATTTATCTGTGAAGATTTTCGTTTTGCACGGGATTGGGGTTGGTGGTCCCCACAATCACAGATCACAAATTGCATAAAACACAAGACGTTTTCTACAGTTCCAAAAATGCCCTCAGTCTTTTCATTATTGGACAGGGTTGTCCGAGATAAGGAAGGAATTCTTTTTTGAATAATTTAAGGAAGGAAACACTTTGTAAGTTGATAGTCATGTTAATTTAAGCGATTCTTTTGTCTTAAAGACTTATACGCTCCCCATGCTTCACATGCACTCTTCAAGGCAGAAAATATTTTTTGAGGAAAAAAAATTTGTTCGATTCTTTGGATTAGTTAGTTTGTACTTTGTAGTACAACTGTAGATTTCCACCATCGGAGTTTAATTGCATGATCCATGGGAATATGCTGGTATGAATTGTAATGATAAAATAAGAATAAATGAGCTAATAAACTAGAGCTTTGTTACAGTGTCCCAAAATATGAAACCAAAATGTTACAGGTGAGGTGTCCCTCTCCTATTGCATAATGAGCTGGTCATCATTAATGATGATCAGCTCATTATGCAATAGGGGAATAGGAGGGGGACGTCTCACATGTCCTCCCTGTTGGTCTCATATTTTGGGTCATTGGGGAATTTTTTAATAAATTATTGGACTTTAGAATCTGAAGTCAATCGGTGTTTGATGTAATGATGAGAAGAAGTACATGTACACGCTTCAAGGGCTTGATGAAGATATTATTTAGTTAATAAAGATTTATTTTAGTTTTAAAGTCAAGTACTTCATTGAAAAAGCAAGATGATTCCCCTATCTTTGTTCTTCTTTTTAGTTTGTGGGTTTATTTTTTGGTTGGTTGGGTGGGGGTTAATGGAATCCCCCATACTTTATTCTTAAAAGCTTTGGGATGAATTTTACATAGGATACGCAGTAAGATTTTCAATATCACAAATAATGATTTGACCATACTGATTTTCAAGTCTATTAGAGGTTTTCAAAATCATAGTGATTTTTTGACATAATAATGAAAACATTGCATGATGTAAAGGTATTACTCTTGTAGATCATCTTAAAAAAAGTGTAGCTAGCGTACGCATATGGTCTAGCGTCGTGGGCTGCAGTGGTAATACTGCCCTCAAACCCTAGGTTGCGGTTCAAATCGTCTGAGATTACTTGGTAGTGGGCGCAGGGTAGGTGGGCCCCACTTACCATGGGGTTGTCTTGGTTTTTTTTGGTAGGGGGGAGGGGGTGGGGGGACTCGAACCTGGGGTACTCCTTTGAGTATCCTCCTACCACACCAAGGTTCCCCGTTATCGAAAAAGCAAATTAAATTGACCGAGGATTATGTTAACTAACTTTTTATCCTATGAATTTATTAGGGCAAAATGGTCAGATTGACATATTTTTTCGAGGCTTGGTACCATGTTGGTATATTTTCTTTTAGTTTTGTCAGATTGGTATGTTTTTTTTAACTCCGGCGTCATATAGGCCTTAAATTTGGTCAGGGTTACTGTTCCGGCGAAATTTAGTTACTGTTCCGACCAAAAATCCCATCAGCCCTGGTAGGAACAGTAACTCCGATCAAATTTAACGTCTGTATGATGCCGGAGTTGAAAAAAATATAACAATCTGACAAAACTAAAAGAAAATATATCAACATGTCACCAAGCCTCAAAAAAACATGCCAATCTGACCATTTTGCCAATTTATTAGTCTCACATATACGCTGATCTGAGATGCACACGAAGACCGTCTTTGCGTTGCCTACCTTGATGTGCATCATAGACTACATGCGTAAAGAGATTAAAAAAGAAATCGGCAGATGGGGAGCTCGCTCACGACCTTTTCAAGAAAGTAACGGCAGAAAAGGCCATCGTGGGAAACGACGGGGGCAAAATAGTAACTCCGCGATCAGATAGTTTACGCTCTCATCGCACGGATTTGATCTTAATTTCCTTTTTTTTTTTTTCCTTTTCTCTCCTCCCCCCACAAAACGGTACGTCTATTTTAATGGGCCATACGAATAGAGGAGGGGAGAGAGATCGACAGCGAGAAAGCAGCAGATCGTTGTTGCCGTTCTCTGCGACTGCTCTCTCTCTCTCTCTCTCTCTAAAACTGCTGGATTCTCTCTCTCTCTCTCTCCACTGTCCCATCTTTTTTTTTCTTGGAGCTGACGATTGAGGGAAAAGCTAGCTATATAGTGAGAGAGCTCGTCATAATTTCGATCCCTTCCTCCTCATCTTTTCGTCCGGCCCTCGTCGAAATGGGTATCTCTTTGTTCGATCTCGGATGCCCATTGACCCCCCTCTCTTCGTCTGCTCCTCCCCACAAAAAAACCGGGCCGATCTCTCGGTTTCCCTACGCTTAGATCGGTCCCTGGCTCCGATCCTCGGCCGGCCCTCTGCTTATGTTGTGTGTGGGGTTTGGGTTCCTTTCGAGGGAGAAGGGGATGATGATGATGACGACGGCTGATCTG
>NC_033797.1:144934275-144934523 GCF_001876935.1 Asparagus officinalis | reverse complement strand
AGGAGCCAGGTCAGTTGTTTAAGACATTTACTCTTTTTTTATTTTTTTATTTTTTTTGGGTTTTAAAAATAGTTTATTGGGTAGTAATTCAGGTGCTTTTGATTCAGGTTAGAGAGCTCCATCGCCTGTTTTGGACCCAGAAGAACCTGATGCGAGAACTTTACACGAGAGACCGAGCGAAGGTATGAGAAATCGCCCCGGCCCTTCAATAGATTTTGATGGTTACATCGTTTATTGAGAAGGGAGGT
>NC_033797.1:144930315-144934265 GCF_001876935.1 Asparagus officinalis | reverse complement strand
TTTGCAGTCGGGTTTGACGAAGGAAGGCAATGCGGTTTGTTTGGAGGAGGTTAATGGGAAATTTGTTGAAGCTAGCGGGACCAGATGCGGGGGTTTTAATTTAGAACTTCCTGCAGATGTTTATGTTGAGGATTCTGCGAAGAACCCCGTCAAGGAGAAGGGAGGGTGTATGGTACCCCTTTCGGATAAAGGGAAGAACTTGTATTGCTACGAGGTTATTGATTTGGAGGAGCCTACTGAGATGGAGTCTCAGATAGAGCCTCCTACCGGAAATTGTGGCCTGGTGGATGGTTCTACACTGCACATTGCATCCGATATGGCTTCGTCTAGCCAGGTTCAGAATGGGTCTGGCTTTGTGCCTTCTTCGTCGAGAAAGCAGTCTGATTTCGTGCCGGATTTGAACCTTTTGCTTGATGGTTGTAGTGAGAGATGGGGGGAGCGTAAGGATGATCATTCTGGTGCTGGTGAGTGTTCCTCTTTGTCAATTCCTTTTTGTTGTCTTGGTAGACCATAGCTTTTGAAGCTTAGATAGATAGAGATATTTATTGCATGTAGTCTGTTGTTATAAAGCATTTAGTTATTATCAAAATTGGGAATAATTTGATTCTTTCTTTATGGATTTTTGGTCCCCATTGCCTATTGACAGCACTTCATCAGCATTTATGCCAATTTAGTTTTTTTTACTATTCTTCTTGCTACTACTATTGTTATCGTTGTTACTGGGTATTGTTTGGTTCTCAAGGCAGATATATGCTCGAGATATTGGTATTCTTTTTCCTTCTTCTTTCTTTCGTTTTTCCTTTCTGATTTTCTATGAATGATACAGTTGTAGTCTATCCATCCAAGTCATCTGTACTCTATATAACATGTATGCGTCTTTGTTTTATTACCTTGAACTTGAAGGACCAGCCTTTATAGAATAAGCGAGTGAAATCAATATATCTTGAATTCTAGCCCTTTTATAGCAGTTTCCTTATTCACGTGAAAACTCGACCCCACTTATCTTGAGCAAATACTCGACATAATATTATTATTTCCCTGCGAAAATTGCCAATGTGCTTATGTTGCTGTAGGAGCACTCAAGATATCATTGTTAATCTCTGATTTTATTAAACAATGTGGTCATGTACAGTTCGCAATTATGCCTATACCATGCGTGAAAACAGGTCTCTGTTTGGCAAGATCGACAAGAGTCAGTTAGTGCATGAGATTTGTGTTTTGATTTGATGAGTTTAGACCTCTAGCATTCTTCGCCATGTTAATTTTTTTTGAAAAACAATTGGACCTGCACATGGTTTAAGTATCGGCGCAGTCTTGTGATATGGGCATGCACTTTCCATGCAAAACCTTGTGTTTGTGTGTGCGCACACACAAAAGAGGGAGAGCGGAAGAGACAGGGCAAGGGAGAGGGAGAGGGAGATAAGAAACTGTGCATATTCTAGTTTATTAATACCTCTAAATATTCTAACTTTGTTTTTCTCCCAAGAATGCTGACGAGACCTTTTTTAGTGCAATCCTTTTGAAACATCCTACATCCTTTATTTATATTCCGTCAGTAACTCTCTTTCATTGTTTTCATGCATATGTTCATGCCTCTTCCTACCAAGTCAAGAGTTCGGATCACATAAGATCCACCGCAAATCTGTTATACATTGGTAGCATCCACTTGGAAATTACTCTTAATCTATAACGTTGGAATTTAAAGGCTTATATGACCAGAAATAATCAACTTCAGAACAGTGTTGAAAATAACGCGTTTCGTAACGCAAAATAACGCTTAACGTAACGTAACGGTAGCTTAACGTTACGTAACGTTTGAAAATAACGCAAAGACAAAATAACGCACGTTATTTTAGCTATAACGTAAGTTACGTAACGTAACGGCGTAACGTTTTATAACTTAGGTTATTTTGTCAATGGCTTAGATTGCTTTTAAAAGAAATGAACGGCTGTGATTGAGTTATAACTTAGGTTATTTTCCACCTCCCCTTCCCCTTTTCACGCCTTTTTCATGCCGCCCGCAGCTCCGCCTCCCCTTCCCCTTTTCACGCCCTTTTCACGCCGCCTTTTTCACGCCGCCCGCAGTTCCGCCTCCCCTTCCCATTTTCACTCCTTTTTCATGGATTCCAACCCAACCTAATAATTTCATACTTCATAGTTTATGGATCATTGGATCCTTTTTGGTTTCGAACTTGAAGTATTTTATGCTTTTGGATTGATTGTTAAGGCAAACATGGTTGATTTGGTGTGAAATTGTGATGATATATTGATTTGTGAAATTGAAAATTGCGATGATTATTCATATTTTTTTATTTTGAATGTTATATATCTATAAATTATTTAAATAATAATAAATTATTTAACCTACGTTACGCTATGCGTTATCGCTATTGTAACCTAACCGGAGGTAAGCGTTACGCTATGCGTTATCGCTATTTTCAACATTGCTTCAGAATATAACATAATGTGAAAGTCACATCCCTTTTGGTCATGGTAATAAAATGTCGAAATCCACACATGGGATCTGACTAGCATGGTGGTCTTACTACTGTTCTGTCCTTTGATAGCTTGTTTGATAAACTTAGCTACCAACTCATATTTGTTTTTTCCCCGTTATATGTATGTTTGCATGTGTTCAAGAACATAGAGAACACACACTATCATTTGCTCATTTGTACATACATACCAAGGTTACAGAAAGTGCTAGGCGGCCTATGCGTTTGACCGGACGCCTAGCGCCTAGGCATTTAGGTGAGAGCCTAGGCAGTTTTTCTTTTTTTCTTTTTTAATTACAATAATTGATAGTAACTGTCAATGTTATAGAAAACTTAGATGTCGAACTAGCGTCTAGAGGGATTTCTTTCTTCGTCTAAGTGGTGGTGGAGAATGTTTTCCTAAATATCGGAGGAGGTAGAAGAGGTGTTCATAGTTAGAGCCTAGAGAAGTTAGGAGGAGGCTAGAGGATGTGGAGGCTGTAACAAAGGAAATCACGATCAAGGCCTAAAGTGTGCAATCCACATAAGCAGTCCAAACTCTCCTAGGCGCTCCCAAAATCTAATTGGGCGGTTAGGTACCGCCTAGGCGCTAGGCTAGGTATCGCCTAGGCAGGCATATGCCTATTCGGCTAGGCAAAGGCTTTTTAAAACATTGATACATGCAAAAGATATGCACATACCCAGACATGCAAATATGCGGGGTGGATTTAGGCTTTAGCCTAGGGTGCAATTGCACCCTAGGACATTTCATAATTACATTGTAAGGTCTTCACAAGTTTTAATCTGCCTCCATTTAAAATTTGCACCCAATGGCCCAATGTTTGCTTATATAACCAATAAATAGTAGCCCATTTGCATTGAATAGCCTATTCCATTTGGAGTTTAACCCATAATTATATAACCAATACTTATAGTTTTATTTTTAGGTAAATAGGTGCTTGTCGTATGCCCCTCTAAAAGAATTTTTTTGGATCCACCACTGCACATATGTATCCATATACAAGATACATGTGCGCACACAAACACGTGTGTTGATGGTAATAAATTACATGCACATACCACAAGCATGATAATGTACAGTATGCACGTACCTCTAGAGTGAGGGACTTGTTAAGACGTGTTGGAATTCATTACACATTTATGCCTTTAAAAATGGTACATCATCATAAAACACTATTGATATATTCTGGAATCTATCTTAAAACAACTCTACCTGAGTACATTTAGCATCTATACTCTAGAATTTAAGGCTAAAATTGCTCATGGTATTGGAAACTAACAGATTTGACATTCACACGTACAAACTCAAGGATACCTTGATTGTTGACATTTTCTTTTTAATCTCTTTGCTATATATGAAATCGTGCAAGTACTTTCAAGGAGAAGCAGATATACTGGCAGTGAAATACAAAAGGATTCACAAATTTTGGTGCACGTAATATTCCGCTTTTGTAC
>NC_033797.1:144912680-144930305 GCF_001876935.1 Asparagus officinalis | reverse complement strand
GGTGGGATGACTGAGGACTCTCTGGATATTACTAAACCGGCTCATTTACGTAGTTCTATCCAGTGTGACACTTAAGCTTGTCTTGCTGAAGCTGATAAGAATGTTGCAGAGAAGTCCTTTTCTTTGTTCTTATTGGAAAGTAAACTCTTCATCGATTAGTCAATGATATCATTGCTAGATCTTATACTCTGCAGTGTATTCATACTCTATGCAAGTAATATGTTATTGCATATCCTAAATTTCTTCTCATTGGCTATGTATTTTTTGCAGGAGGTAGTGAATCAAGTGTTCCCGGTCTTGTGAATACATCTACTAACTCAACCCATAAACAAGAACCTAATTCATCCAAACCAATCCTTATTGACCTTAATATTCCTCAAGATGATGAATCTTCTCATTCTCTCAATGATCCTACACTTACATATTCATCTCCATCCTCAACCTCATCCATAGTCCAAAAGAGCACCAACTGGTTATTTCCTCTCTGCCAAGATTCACAGAGGTCAAATATTTCAGATTTCGATCAAATTCAGGCATCCAACTCCACAGGCATAACTGAATGCTGTAGAAAATCAGCAGAAGGCTTCTCTAGTGATTCTAATGGAGAATTACCAAATGATGCAGGAAGAACGGCCCTTTCATCTGAAGACGTCAATGTACCTCAAGATGGACGCAATGAAAAATCTCTCTCTGGAATCAAATCCAATGATCTTAATGAAAGCACTGAATGCAGTTCGAAAATTGTGGAGGAAGTTTCTGGAACTACACAATTAGATAACATGGCTGTTGAAAGTTCACTAGAGAAAACATTCTATAACGAACATCAACATGATCAAGATCGTGCAGTTGTTAATGCTGCGGAGATACTTTCTGGTATTTGTTTAGCCTCATCATCGGCATCCCCAATTAAGCAATATGATACCACTGAGAATAAGAAAGATGAACCTCAATACTCCACTGATACTTTTGAGACAATGACACTAGAGCTACCCGAGGTTATAAGCAACGATCACTTAACACAAATGATAGAGGTGGAGGAAAATGCTGGAGACAATGCAACCAGGGTTCACAAGCTAAAAAGGGGGAGAGGGAGGATTCGAGATTTCCAAAAGGAAATCTTGCCAGGTATGATTTCTCTTTCGAGGCATGAAATTTGTGAAGACATGCACAGTATTGGGTATGAGCTCAGAAAGAATGGGTCCAGGCGAGCTAACGGGTTGAAATGGTTCAGACCTGTTAGGAGAAGGCGATCAAGGCGTTGAGAGCTTTTGTGTATACAGTATAACAGGGAGAAACATAACATAAAGATAACTGATATATTTACTAGACTTCCATCTTTAGGTTCTTACATCCAAAATCATGTAGCTTTATTGGGTACTTTTATTTGGGGATTCTAATGAATTGGAGATATTTTGGGATGGTTTCCTTGTTTATTTGTTAGTTAATGTGGATGAAGTTGTTATGTTTGTGATTGGAGAAATAGGTGGAAAATAACTTGAGAAATACATGGTCAAGGAAAACTAAAGTAATGAGCCTGAAATTAGGAAATTAACTGGAAAATTACTTATGTATGTCCTCTTTTTATGTGTGCATTTGTCGCTGTTGTTTTGATGATAAATGTGCTGTTTTAGTGATGTTTATGTTCCCCGAAAGTGTAGTTGCATGAGTTGCCTCTTCCTTGTTTTTAATCTACTTTTGCTCAATCAATCTCTTCTTGCCAAATATGAATTTGTTCACATTTGGCGCTCACATTATGTTGCAAAACTCATTAGTGGCTACTTCATGAATCTTTATTCATTTACCATCAAACAGTTTTAAAAAGCTAAAATAAATTTAGGTCAAATTTGTTATATTATCACATTAGATAATATACTTCTTGTTTAAATATGTATATGCGTAACGTAATTAGATGTTAACAATTCAAGGCATAAATAATGTTTTGTGCATACATATTTTTGGAGTTCAGTCGTTTTAAACACAATTTCTTAGAGAGTGTTTAGTAACCATGGTGTTTTTTTTTTTTTTTTTTTTTTTCCAAAATTTTTTTTTTTTTTTTTTTTTTTTGCCAAAATAAAAACACGATAGCATTGTGATTTTTTGGAAAAACAAAACACTTAGAGCAAAAAGCAAAAATAAGACACTTGTATGAAAATATCAAAAAGTTGCCTTTTGAGTTTTGTGTTGTGTTTTGAGTTTAGGAATATAATATTTAATATATACGTAGTACAATATATTAATCATTCTTAATATAATTGTTGATGTTAAGTGATCACACAGTCAATATGTATCTGTGTAAGGATGAGTTTGTTGAGGATTGGTGAAGGGTTGCTTTCTTCTCCGACTTTATATCTGGTTCTTGAGTTGGGTGTCTGAAAAATATTCATGTGTAGAAATTCGTAAAAGGACGGGACTTGGTTCCCCCGTTGTACCTCTGATGATCAAGTTAGCTGGTGAATTCGAGTAGGGTAAATAAGAACTGTGAAAGTTCTTTGTGTGTGTAGTATATTTGCTTAGAGATCAGATTTTTTTTGTATCCTACAGATTTGTTCTCCCCTTATAAAGATAGAATAGTACATCTATTTATACCTAGGGTATAAAGGTAGATCTGTCACTTCGGCTGACTGCAGGATGGCAGTGGCGAAGTGTGGGCTGGCGGCGACGAAATATGGGCTAGCGGCTGAGTCAGCATCTATTTTACAGGTGTCGGCTGATGAATGAGGGAAGGATCACTTCAGGATTAAACGAGAAGTGAGTGGTGGCATGGCGGTGCCCCTACGTAATCCGATGAGTCATGAAGGCGATCAGGGCTAGAGGCATGATGCATCTATCATGCATTAAATGTGATGTTGACATGTTGCCAGTGAGAGAGGCCCGAGGCAGACGTTATCCTTTAACTTCGCTGGGAAGTAACGTCTATCGAGTCGTCCTCGTGAGGCGTTAAACAATAGTCGAGTGGACTCCTAGCGAGTCATCTTCGACAAGAGGGTCGACTGGTACCGTCTTTCGAGTCGACATGAAGGATTATCGACTCGACATGTCGGCTAAGTCGGAATCCTCGATGGGCCTGGGCCACTAAGTTAATTGAGGCATTGTATGCAGAAGTACACATGTTCGTTGCTTGAAAAATGAATTGCGCTTTGGCGAAATGGGAACTCCATAACAATAATTCATTATAAAATACTATTAACTTAATGTAATATTTTATATATAATATATTATATTGATTTTGATTTAATATACTATATTATATTATATTACATTCTATTATATTATATTGTATTATATTATTATAATATCTTATAATAATTTAACTTATTAAATTTCCATAGGATGTAAAACATATGATAAAATATATTATAATATACTATATTATATTACATAATAAATATTTTATCGTAATATAATGTACTTAATATAATATACTGTAAAGCTTTTAACCAGATAGCTCAGAGATGCTAACCAAATAGCGCTTGAACTTATGAAACATGAGCAAATGTCATGACAAGATCGGGGGTCGGTCAAATCATCAAATATATTATAATATTATATATTATATTTCTAATATATTAATATGATATATTATATTATTTAATATTATATTGTAGCTAATGTAGTTAATTAATATAATATAAAAATATTATTTATAATATGTTATATTTCATAAAATACTATAGGGAAAATTGTGTCAATGTCTCAAAAGAATATTTTCATGTGCTGCAGCCCCTTCACTATTTTCCATGTGGTTTAGTTTTAAGAAGTGTCACATCATGTGCTACAGCCCTCTTTTAGCAATTATTACCAGACAACCAAGCATAGAGAAATGATAAAAAATACAAAACCCCAAAATGTCCTTATTTTCTCTATTCTTTCATTTTAGATCTATTTAGAGTTCTTGTTAGGTCTAATTTCATGTTAGGTCTATTTAGAGTTTATGTTAAGTTTAATTTCATGTTAGGTCTAATAATAGTTCATGTTAGGGCTAATTTCAGTTCATGTTAATTCTAATAATAGTTCATGTTATGTCTAATTTCAGTGCATTTTATGTCTAATAATAGTTCATGTTAAGTCTAATTTCAGTTCATGTTTTATCTAATAATAGTTCATGTTAAGTCTAATAATAATTCATGTTAAGTCTAATTTCATGTTAGGTCTAATAATAGTTCATGTTAGGTCTAATTTCAAATTAGATTTAACATGAAGTAAATTAGACTTAAAAGGAATTTAATATGAAGTAAATTAGACCTAACATAAACTATTATTAGACTTAACATGAACTGAATTTAGACTTAACACAAATCAAGTTGGACTTAACATAAAAATAGGCCTAACAAAAACTGTTATTAGACTTAACATGAACTGAAATTAGACGTAATATGAAATTAGACCTAACATGAACTATTATTAGACTTAACATGAAATTAGACATAACATAAACTATTATTAGGCTTAACATGAACTATTATTAGACCTAACATGAACTATTATTAGACATAACATGAATTGAAATTAGACATAACATAAACTATTATTCGACCTAACATGAACTATTATTAAACCTAACATGAACCGAAATTAGATTTAACATGAACTATTATTAGACTTAACATGAACAAAATTTAGAGCTAACATGAACTATTATTAGAGCTAACACGAACTGAAATTAGACCTAACATGAACTATTATTAGACCTAACATGAACTGAAATTAGACTTAACATGAACTAAAATTAGACCTAACATGAACTATTATTAAACTTAACATGAACTAAAATTAGACCTAACATGAACTGTAAATAGACCTAATATAAAATTAGACCTATCATAAACTCTAAATAGACTCAACATGAAATTAGTCCTAACATGAACTCTAAATAGACCTAACATGAAAGAATAGATGAGATAATGATATTTTAGGGTTTTGTACTTTTTATGCTTTCTCTATGCTTAGTTTACGGGTAATAATTGCTAAAAAGGGGCAGCAGCACATGATGTGACACTTCTTGAGGCTGAACCACATTGGGAAAAAGTGAAAAGGCTGTAGCACATGCAAATATTGCTTTTGGGGCATTGATACAATTTTCCCAATACAATATGATATATTTTTATTGTAAAATATTTTGTCATACAATATTTTATTGTGTTAATTTATTAAATTTGAAGAAAAATTTATAAAATATATAACAACACATTGTAATAATTAATATAATATAATATATTTATAATTTACTAAAATGTATTGCTACAAAAAATTAGTATTATATTACTTATTGTATTGAAATTAATGTTATTAATAATATATGTTATATTCTATTGATATACTTAGCATAATAATATAAAATCTTATATATAATATATCATATTGATTTAATTTAATATATTATATTATATTATGTTATTAGAATATATCAGTAAATATATTATATTATATCATATTATATTATATTAATATATTATATTATTTAATATTATATTATAGTTAATTAATATAATATAATATGTTATTTATAATATGTTACATTCCATAAAATACAATATGATATGTTTTTGGCTCAGAGGCAATAGGAATTTGATTGGTGACTCCTTTTCTCTATCTATTCCACCTTTGTGATCCTTCATAGATTTGAACATTATAATTCTTTTTTCACAGGTCTTGTCATTATGATTTTAAGGTAAGAAATAAAACCTTCGAAACATTTCAGTGACTAATTGAATGTTTATGCGCAAGGGATTTATTGGCACGGTAGATTATTGACTAGGTACAGCTTTAACATCTATTTTAAAATAGGCTAAATTACCAGATTAGTATTCTGATTCGACTCTCTTTTTCAACATGGTATTTATTTTGCTCTAGTATCAATATGGCATTTTAACTTATTATCTATTTTTTAATATGATATTTATTCTGCTCTAGTATCAATATGGTATTTTAACTTATTATCTGATGATAATAAAGCCATTTTTTCGCGAACTGTAAATTTTATTTATTTTTTGGAAAATTTCTTTCACCCTATTGACCTATCAAAATTCCTCTTTCTTTTCAACCTCTCCTAATTCAATATTTCTTCCAACATTTATCCAATACGATTCTTTATTCTACTTCACTCTCCTTCTTTCTCAATGGAGCCCTCTTTTTCCTTCGAACTCCTCTAATTCAAACCTAACCTCTAATCCAAATTGGTTTCAACTCGGATGAAGGTTGTTGAAGGTTGGATTAGAATCTATGTTTGAATTGGAGGATGTTGAAGGAGAAAGATGGAGCTCAAAGGAGGATCTTATCGGGTAAATGTGCGGAAGAAATAATTTTGATAGTTCAAGACGATAAAAGAAATTTCCAAAAAAAAATACAGCTCGTCGGAATTCTAGTTGCTGGTAAGAAAAAAAAAAGTCTTATTGTGACCGGAGCACATGTTAAAATACCATATTAACGTCGCAGTAGTAATAAATACTTCATTGTAAAATATGGTCAAAATTTGGGTATTTTGAGAAAACTATAGGGTATTTTGAGAAAACTTTAGGGTATTTTGAGTGCAATAACAAAGCCCTAGGGTGGTTTAGGTAGCTACATAAGCTATAATATAGGCAAAATTTGGGCTCTTGGGCCATACCTCATGTGCGTGCGCCGCCCGTAGAAAGGCAAGGACATGAAAGGACCCGATCCAAGCAAAAGCCAAAACAAATAGGTCACATCTCGTCAGCCGTTTTTATTACTTATTAAGTGAGCATTCATTATCGCTGACGTACCATCAAATAAAACCCCGTACTATGTACCCTCCTTATTTATTTACTTGTTTATTTATTTGTGAGTGCTGCTACGGGTACCTAAAATATGGGACCAATGGAGGGGACAGGTGAGGTGTCCCCTCCCTATTGCATAATGGCCAACTCATTATGCAATAGGGAGGGGACACCTCACTTGTCCTCTCCATTGGTCCCATATTTTGGGTCCTTAAATCATTTTCCTTTATTTGTTTATTTGTTAGGTTTCGGTCCCAACTTGCTGCCCGAGTCCGTCGAAGAATTCAATATTTAAGATTCATACTATAATAAATACTACAGTAGTATTTTTACTATAGCAAACATGAAACTAGGTACTTTTTTGAAAAATGTTACTGTAGCTGAGATGAGATACCGAAGCAATCCAAAAATCCAATAAGTTACTGTACCAGTTAAAACCGGAATTATTTTAGCATGGAAAAAAATGTCGTGTTTTGCACGGTGTTCACACTAGTTACTTTCTATACTATTACTAGCCTCGCATTGTATCATGAAAATTTTACTTTTGGTATCAAATTAACAATTTTTTTTTCTCCTTTTTTAATTTATGAATATTTTAAAATAATAAAATGATAATTCAAAAAGTAAGGTGAGACAAAAAATATGGTTCGTAAAGTAGTTGTGGAGCTGCAATAAATAGTGATGAATTGGCTCGTTCGGAGACCGGGACGAGACTGAAATAGTCCGGCCAGAAAGTACGAAGAGACAAATGAATAATAATAATTCAAAAGACAAGAGGTTCCAAGTTATTTGTTTGAAAAGGTGACACGTTGCCCAACTTGTGTTGTACCCGATCCGATCGGACCCAAACTTTGAATCCCGAACGAGCCTTTAAAGTGATCCGTCAAGCTCACTTTGAAGTACAATTCTTAGGTTGATGATGAAAAATAAATAAGGTACAGGCCATGCTTTGATTTTGTCTCATTTTTCTGAAACTGTGATTCTCTTTTTCTTTTTTCTTTTTTCTTTTTGGGAAAAATGTATGTAGGCCTCAAAAGCGGAAACTCCATGTGACCCAGGTCCTTATATTTTGGTTCATGTGATTCAGCCCTAAAAATTAGTCAAGGTTCCTCTACGTCAACAGTACAAAAAAAAAAAAGATTGTATTTTAAAAAAAAAACCAAAATTGATCATCCACTTATTTTTCCTAGACACCTCTGGTTCCCAAAAACATGGAAAGTCACGTCTCATTAATGCGATCTGACGGAAAAAAATAGAGGGAAATTTCCCGTCTTTTTTTAAACTATATCATGAGCAATAACTCATGTTAGTTCTAACTTATTTACATGTTAGTTCTAATTTATTTCATGTTAGTTCTAATTCATATTAGAGCTAACTTTAAGTGGAACTAACATTAATATTTTAACTACTTGGTCTAGTGGTGAAGCTTGGGAATTTGGAGAGGAGGTCAGGAGTTCAAACCCCCTTATATATTTAAAGGTATTTGATTGGCTTTGGGTCTCTTGGGCTCATGTTAGTTCTAACTCATTTTATGTTGGTTCTAACTCACTTCATGTTAGTTCTAATTCTAATTTATGTTAGGTTTAACTTAACTCACTAACTAAGCTTATATTAGAAATAACATTAACTAGAAGTAGGACTAACATGAAATCAGCTAGAACTAACACGAGAACCGCTAGAACTAACAGGGGCTCAACTAGAACTAACATACCACTAGATCTAACACTTATATTAGAAATAACACCACTTGTAACTTAGAACTAACACGACATCAGCTAGAACTAACACGAGAGCCACTAGAACTAACAAGGACTCAACTAGAACTAACAGACCACTAGAACTAACGCTTTTATAAGAAATAACACTAGCTGAAAGTTAGAACTAACATGACATCAGCTAGAACTAACACGAGAGCCCCTAGAACTAACAGGGGCTCAACTAGAACTAACATACCACTAGATCTAACGCTTATATTAGAAATAACACTAGCTGAAAGTAGAACTAACATGAAATCAGCTAGAACTAATACGAGAACTGCTATAACTAATACGAGAACCGCTAGAACTAACAGGGGCTCAATTAGAATTAACATACCACTAGAACTAACACTTATATTAGAAATAACACTAGCTGAAAGCTAAAACTAACACGACATCAGCGATCTTAGTCCCAGTTAGCGCTTCGGCCACATCCATAACAAATTAAAGAAAGAACTGATAATAAAATAGTAATAACAACTATAAAAGAGGAGAGGAATTCACCTCATTTTTCATTTATAATTTTTGGAAACAATTACAAATAAAATGTTTTAAAAAATTTCCATGACAAAACAATTAATAAAAATTCAAGATAATAAATTAAAACCCAACGTGCTTGATGCATGGCGGGTCCAAGCCAATTGAGCTTTTAATTAACAACCTAGCTAGCGATTTGATTAAACTAACTAGCTCTTGATGAAGCCATCGATAAACTTGGCCCCGACGTCCCTCGGCCATGTGACGTCCTCCAGCCAGTTCTCGATCAGGAAGAGGGATATCTCCTTTTGATGGGCTCATGCTTTTTGACCCACTCGGCCCTAGGCCTGGGGTCGCCGTTGATACACCTGTTGTTGTACTCAGTGTAGTAACAAGTCTGGTGGAAGTCGGCCCCGTTCCAGACGGCCCAACCCTCAGGCTTGATCACGTCCCCGATCTCCGACTCCATGACCACCATCCTCACCTTCGCCTTCCACGGCCTCCCCAGAGTCTGATAATTTTCAGTGGCCATGGCAGAAGTGAGAGAGAAGGAGAAGGAGAGAGAGAGAGAGAGAGAGAGAGAGAGAGAGAGAGATTAATGATGGAGAAATTGAGAATAAATAGGGAGGGGCGCAGTAACTGAGTTTAGTCCCATCAAAGGGGAAAGTTCGTAACTTCCATTAGGCTTTTTTGAAATTCAATACTTTAGGGCCTCGTTATTGTTAGACCCTAGAGGGGGGGGGGTTATTAGGGTCTTATGCTAATCTAATCCCGATTAAATACCAATTAAAATTAAATTAATCAATTTGTTCTTGCAAGAATCGATTAAATACCAATTAAAATTAAATTAATCAATTTGTTCTTGCAAGAATGATATAAGATGGATATGAACAAGAAAGATAAGAATAAACACAAATGAAATATACACTAAGCAAACACAAACACAAGATATGTTTACGAGGTTCGGTCCCCACGACCTACGTCCCCGCTCCTCACCTCGAGGAGATATCCACTATCACAATCCGGTTTGGAAGCCGAAACTTCTACACACTCGGTTTACAAGCTTATCGAAAACTCTCACACAACAAACACTATGTAATCACACTTTACACACTAAGTGTAGGAACCTAGCTCGTGTCCTCCTCCTCAAGTGCTCGGATATAACCTCTCCCTAGGTTCGTCAACCGACGCCACTCCTATTGGATTCGACCCCGTCTCTTGCCTCACACTTCACTCGGTGTACAAGTGTATTACAAGTGATACTCACAAAAGAAGATTAAATACAATAGTTTGTTCTCAAATAACAAGTAAGAACACAATGAAGCTCACACTCACTAAATCACACCCCATAACCCACACTATATGGTATGAAGATATTAAGCTCAATATGTGTGTGTGATAACAGTGAATGAAAATAATACAACTCAATAAATATAGCTAATGAAATAAAAATGGAATAGTAAGCTATATAAGAGTTTAGAAAACTTCTCAAATAAGAAGAACAGTAGATGATGATCTCAATAGGATTTGAAAGCCACTTCTTATTATAGGAAAACTTCTTTTGAAACAGATTGATGAAATCAGCTTAAACAACTCTTTTAAACACACTTAATATTTTGTTAAACACCAAACTTCTTGTATTATAAAAGAGAGCAGCAATGAGGTATTTATACCTTCTCAAGTATCAGCCAAAAACCAACTTGAAAAGACTAAAAAGCCCCCAGAGAGCCGTTGTGAAAATAACCGTTAAAAACCAATGATTAAATCGGCGGTCGACCGTGGAAATCTTGCGGTCGACCGCGAGGCACAAAAATCCTGAGTATAGGGTTTTAAGGCTGGCGGTCGACCGCGACGATCTCTCTGGATATCACGGTCGACCGTCACGGTCGACCGCGGGCATATAAAGGCCAAAAGCTGAAAGTTAACTTCCGGCGGCCGACCGTGGCGGTCGACCGCAAACTGATACTTGGCATTGACAGGTTTTTAGGCCAAATTTAAAAATACATTAAAAATATTAAATCAATTCCAAAAATAATAAAACTTTGTGGAAAGTTTCTAAATGATAAAATGAACATGTTAGAAAAGGAATTTTTGGAAAAATAATTTTTTTTTGCAAAAACACACTGTTTTTAAAAAGTGTTCGTAAAACCTGTATTTTACGAATATGAAAATTTTGATATGACTCATAAATACGTAAATATATCTCATGCATGTATTATGTATATATCTTAAATATAAACATACAATATATGTAAGTAAACTAAACTTATACCTAGGTAAATCCACACATATGAACTTGAATCTTTAACGCTTGATTGTTGTGTGTTGAAATACCTGTAAAGAGAAACATAAACACAAAACTAGAGAATATATTAGCGATAAATTGTTTGACAAATCATCATCAAAACTATAGGGTCAACAATCTCCCGCTTTTTGATGATGGCAAACAATTTATACATGAATATGAAATATATACTGATAAACCACATATAAACCAATCATGTATACAACATGAATAAACCATACATGAATAAACCAAATATAAACCAATCATGTATACAACATGAATAAACCATACATGAATAAACCAAAACCACATTAGATTTTCTCCCCCTTTGACAACATCAAAAAGGGGAAAAAAATAAAAATAGGAGCAACGCTCCCCCTGCATATAAGCACAGATAAAAATCAAGTTTGTGGCAAAAAGCTCCCCCTGTCAAATTGCATAAATGACATCTAAAGAGCATATATATGAGTTAAACAATAATCATTCATACACAGCCATAAACATTTAGAATCCAAAGAACGCATCATTAGCAACATATTATTACAAAACAAAGCATGAATATTGTTTTCACCATACATAGTTCATAGAAAAGATAAACTAACACAATAGATCACAAATAATCACTTAAGCTACATAGTTTTCCACAAACATAGAGTTATTACAACTCAAAACAAAAGCATAAGTGTCAAGTATTGTTTCACCAAAAACATAAACATCACCATAAGCATAGAATCAATCTCCACCATAAGCACAAGATCAAATAAGCTCTAATAAACAACAAGGTCAATCACCACCATCATCATCAGATCCGGGTGCAGATTCCGAACCAGAGCCAGAAGCAGATCTATCAGCAGAGCCCTCCTCAGAATCAAAACTGGAAGATGGATCCGGAATCCCTAGAGACTGACGCTGATAACTAAGAATGGTCCTAACATCCCTCTGAATAGTTGAGACCTGAGTCTCAAGGCGATCCAAACGGGCACAGATATCAGAAGTGGAAGCTCTAGATTGAGAATGGGAAGATGATGGAACAATGGGATCAGATAAAGAGTTTGACAGTTGCATACGAGAGAGAGAGAGACTCTATCAAAAAAGTCCTTCTTGGGTTCAACTTTGGGTTCATGTGTGAGATCAACACCGAAGTGTTGAAGGATAAGGGTGATGAAGGAGCCAAAGGGTAGAAATTTGAAATGCTTAGATGCCATGTTTTTGAGAAAAACGTTTGCCCAATCTACTTTTATTTTGGTAAAAATGGCATATACAGCATTGATCTTGTCAGGAGCAAAATGTTCAAAACTACCAGTTTTAGAAATCAGATTTTGAGCAATAATTCTAGCAATAAGTTTGGCAGTGGGATTAAGAGAATTATTGTTCATCGGATAAGTGCAACCGGGTTTAAACAAGAGGTTGTTCACAGCTGGATCATCATGTTCAATAGACATAAGCTCAACGTTACATGTCGGGATTTTAAGAATCCCCGCAAGTTCGTTGGCAGAAAAAGAAATAGCAACATTTTAGATGTACTAATGGTCTGAAGACCATCAACAGAGGATGACACAGATAAGTTGGCATAAAACAGATAAACCAGAAAAGGATAATAAGGAACTTTACATTCCACATCTAACAGTCTAGCCAACCCAACATTATGAAGAATCGTATGAGTGTCATACATGGCTAATTGATCAAATTTGATATATCTAGTAGGTAGGATTTTTAACTTACAAAGCTCCCTATATTTCTTAACTAGGGGTTTGAAAAGTAAAAAATCCTCATAATGGGAGGTAGCAGAAGATGATAAGTGGCCAATGTCAGGTCTAGATCTCTTCTTAGGGGGCATGGTGACAGAATGATCAACTAGGGTTTGAATAGATATGAATTTTGACAGAAAATAAAACCCTAGAATAGACAGCAAAGCCCTAAGATAGAGTGGAAACAAAATAGACAGATGAGAGAGAGATTACCCAGCAAATCCCAACTGGAGTTGACGGAGAAAGATGGTCGCGGTAGATCGACGTCGAATGGCGGGCGACCGTGAAGAGAAATCGACAGTTTTGGGGAAAATTTAGAAAGGGGGGAAATGTGAAAGGGTCGGATCTTAGAGGAGATGAAGGAGAGGCTAGGATTAGCTCAGAGAGGAGATCAACGGTGGTGAAGAAATCGGGTCTAAAAAGATTTGAGAACAAAAACCAAAACCCGATAAGAAATAAAATCGAATCTGAAAAAAATCTTTAGCGGTCGACCGTGACAATGTCCAGAAACATCGACTGTCGACCGTGGCGGTCGACCACGAGAAAGAAAAGTGCATAGTCAGTTTTTAAAATCTGGATTTTGAGAGAAATGTAATAAAACTGTTTTATAAAACATATAAATACCATAGTCAGTTTTTAAAATCTGGATTTTGAGAGAAATGTAATAAAACTGTTTTATAAAACATATAAATACATATAAAGTCTTTTAGCTATTAAAAACATGAAAAATATTTTATTTTAACTTAATAAAAACTAAAATTCATCATTTAAACTCAAAACCCAATTATTCAAAAAAAAAAAGAACAAAACAAAAAACAAAAAATTAATATAAAAATCATTTTGGCACCCAAATTATTTTGGTACCACTAAAATTTAGGACATGACCCCTATCATTTAAATCCGAGGCCCTAGGGTTATGAACCCACTTGGGTGTATTTTATGCACCGATACGATCAAAGCAAAAATTGTAAACATGACCCATACGATTATAATTTGTGCAATGCAGAGGTTTGAATGGTTTACGTTGACCGAAATGAAATGCACGTGGTTCATTTGTAAAGATAGATTTTCCTTTGTAATTATTTTGCAAACGAGAATTTCTTTTCAAATCGAAACAAAACATGGCCAAATGACCAAAACAACCACAATAATCATATTTATGCACATGAGTATGTTTATGATCTACACTATGTGTGTGTACATGTGTATGTGATGAAGAAGCTTGATGGGATGTACAATTATGAATAGGCTTATCAATTTTTGGTGCATTATGACAAAATTGAGCTAAGTGGCCATTAAGACCGCAAATAGAACATTTGTGAATTTTGTCATACATATGTGCATAGTGAATAGGTTTCTTAGAAGAATTAACATTGAACTTTGCACATAGGTCCATAAGCTTTTTATTATTAGCAATACAAGTGTTTAGTGTTGAATCTAAGGTAGATATACGTTTTCTCATTTGATTCAACTCGTCATTATGTGTACAAGCATTTCTACTAGAAGTAGAAGAAACAAGATTATCTATCTTACATTTTAATTTATCTACTTCTAACATGGCATTACATTTTTCGTTAAGCAACATATCATTTTCTAATCTCAAATTTTCATTGCACTCTTTAAGAATTATATTTTCATTTGCAATGAAGTTAAACTTAGTGGATAGTGTTTCATGAGTGGATTTCAAATTAACATACTTACTCTTTACATCAATATAGCAATTGTGTAATTTTTCAAACTCAAGAGCAAGTTCATCAAAAGTAATAATATCATCGTTATCGCATACCTCACTAGGGTTATCACCTAGTGATATTGTACATGGAGATTAGGCTTCTTTAGAACTCAAAGTGGGATTTTCCAACGCTTGTTGAATGGCCTCCAATTTCCCTTCATGTGCTTCAATACATTTTCATAAGGCGTAAGCACTATCAAAATTAGCAAATTTGTTAGAATATGAAGAGTGAAAAGCATTAATCAAATATTCTAACAAAAGCTTGTTCATATTAAACAATCTTTTATCATTCTCACACCATTTGGATTTTTTCAAAATAGGAACAACATAGCCATCCTCAATAATTTCCCATAAATCGATTGTTTAGATTGAACAAATAGTTTGAATCTAACACGCCATTGAGCTTAGGAAAAAATATCCAAACGAGGAGCAATATTAATAGCATATCCTAAACTAGATGAATCATACATAGCCATAAAGATAATATGCAAGAAGCAAAATGCAATCAAAATTAGATTAGCACAAATACGATAATTTGGATCTTTAACTCAAGGCGATTAGACCTTAAATCAAAGAGCACCAAGCTCTGATACCAATTGTTAGACCCTAGAGAGGGGGTGATTAAGATCTTATGCTAATCTAATCCCGATTAAATACCAATTAAAATTAAATTAATCAATTTGTTCTTGCAAGAATGATATAAGATGGATATGAATAAGAAAGATAAGAATAAGCACAAATGAAATATATGCTAAGCAAACACAAACACAAGATATGTTTACGAGGTTCAGTCCCCACGACCTACGTCCCCGCTCCTCACCTCGAGGAGATATCCACTATCACAATCCGATTTGGAAGCCGGAACTTCTACACACTCGGTTTACAAGCTTACCGAAAACTCCCACACAACAAACACTATGTAATCACACTTTACACACTAAGTGTAGGAACCTAGCCCGTGTCCTCCTTCTCAAGTGCTCGGATGTAACCTCTCCCTAGGTTCGTCAACCGACGCCACTCCTATTAGATTCGACCCCGTCTCTCGCCTCACACTTCACTCGGTGTACAAGTGTATTACAAGTGATACTCACAAAAGAAAATTAAATACAATGGTTTGTTCTCAAATAACAAGTAAGAACACAATGAAGCTCACACTCACTAAATCACACCCCACAACCCACACCATATGGTATGAAGATATTAAGCTCAATATGTGTGTGTGATAACAGTGAATGAAAATAATACAACTCAATAAATATAGCTAATAAAATGAAAATGGAATAGTAAGCTTGTAGGCATCGAAAATTACCTATAGGTCTCCACGAACAGCTCAGTGTTAAGGAACGACGATGAACGTCACTATCCGGTTCACAGGAGTTCGATTGATGTCGATGAACGCTTGAAGTAAATCGACGAACTGCGTGAACTAACGAAGGTACGGGCTAATCGGGAGCCTCGCGATGTTTACAAAAGGAACAATGCCCTTTGTGACTCATTCACTCTACAGATGATCCAACCATCGGAGCTGATAGAACTCCTTGCCGGCTTTCCAACGCACTTCGAATCACTCAAATCCGAGTTCGGACAAAGAATTTACAGCGGAAGCGGACATATACATCATAACGGAGTGTCTCGGACCAACGAGACACCCTAAGGTGTCTCGGCCAAAGCCGAGACACCCTAGGGTTAACGGAGTGTCTCGGACCAACGAGACACCCTAAGGTGTCTCGGCCAAAGCCGAGACACCCTAGGGTGTTCGGATTAATATTGCACGTGTCGAATGGATCAGAGAGGGTAGGGTTCCTCTACAAACAATTCGCGCCAAAATTGATCATTGTTCCTATACAATTCGAACTATCCATGGGGTATTAGGCCTAAAAATTTGGATATTTATGGACGAGGAATAATAGACCTTTATTTATCTTGCCATTCTGTTCAGTGATTTAACAAAAAAAAACTAAAACAGTTTCTATTTTTTCCGTTAAATCAAACAAAAAAAGAAAAAAGTCTAATTCTATAAGGTTGAATAAAAAATCGATTAATCTTTATTTTTGATATAATTGCTATGCTATAATTGCTATGCTTAGTGTGTGACTCGTCAGTTTTTTCTTTAAAGTTTTGAGTTGGGCTTCAAAAAAAAAAGACTGATCCCACTATGAACTTAACTTAATAACTATCTAAATATAACTAAATATAAATGAAAAACTAATAACAACTTATTGCTTCGTATTGTCGAGATCCCAAGAAACAGTCACTATATGACTGGATCAATCATATAGTTGTAACAACTGAAATTTTCCATAAAAAACAAATCTGATTATGAATTTGCAAGGAAAAAAAATAAAGGGATGCGGATAAATGGAAAGGTGATAGAAAGAGAGAACAAAAATATCAATGATAAATGATTCCAATATGTATGGTCTATGAATCACCTCATAAAAGGCAGTGTGATAAAGCATTAATATTGATATTTAATATTGATATAATAATAAATAATAAAGAGCCCCGGGTTAATAGAAAGGGTGTCTCGGCCCAAACCGAGACACCCTAGGGTGTCTCGGATCAAGGGGAGACACCCTAGGGTGTCTCGGATCAAGTGGAGAGACCCTGGGGTGTCTCCAATGTAGATTCAGGCCTTTAGATGGTTTTAACCGCTCCAAACTCCCCCGGGCCTATAAATACAAGCCTCAGACCCTCACTTTTTCAGAGCTGGAATTTTGGAGATTAGGCGTGTAGGCGTCAAAAAATGCTAATAGATGTCCCAAACATAGAGTAGATAACTCAAAAAATCACAAGAAAGGATTTCATACTGTTCTTGGAAAAATCAGAACAAGTATGAACTGTCTTGCCAGCGAGACAGTATCTGCTGTCTCGCCAGCGAGACAGTCTT